>NW_027514334.1:53676-78950 GCF_048772815.1 Callospermophilus lateralis | reverse complement strand
ATCACTACACAAATCCCACTTGCCTCACCAAATTTTGTTCTTCTAGGTTGAAGCGTTCGTCTACAGTAGCAGTTTTTATATTTAGGTTTCCCTCTGTTCTCTCCCATATAGATAGATGAATTTGGAACTCTAAATCCAACATGGTTTGTAGTAGCTCTTTGAAACTTGACAAAATAAAGGAGTTCTCAGATTTGTCTCTATGGTTTGTTTCCTCTTCAAGTAGCCCTAGGCACAAACTGGGGAAAAGCACTTTCATTGAGAGGGGTTGCCAAGCTTCTAGGAAATAACGAGTTTCCGAAATACCAGCAAATATTTTTACACCCAATCTTGATAATACTTGCTGGTAATGATCACTACACAAATCCCACTTGCCTCACCAAATTTTGTTCTTCTAGGTTGAAGCGTTCGTCTACAGTAGCAGTTTTTATATTTAGGTTTCCCTCTGTTCTCTCCCATATAGATAGATAAATTTGGAACTCTAAATCCAACATGGTTTGTAGTAGCTCTTTGAAACTTGACAAAATAAAGGAGTTCTCAGTTTTGTCTCTATGGTTTGTTTCCTCTTCAAGTAGCCCTAGGCACAGACTGTGGAAAGCACTTTCATTGAGAGGGGTTGCCAAGCTTCTAAGAAATAACGAGTTTCCGAAATACCAGCAAATATTTTTTCACCCAATCTTGATGATACTTGGTGGTAATGATCAGTACACAAATCCCACTTGGCTCACCAAATTTTGATCTTCTAGGTTGAAGCGTTCGTCTACAGTAGCAGTTTTTATATTTAGGTTTCCCTCTGTTCTCTCCTATATAGAAAGATGAATTTGGAACTCTAAATCCAACATGGTTTGTAGTAGCTCTTTGAAACTTGACAAAATAAAGGAGTTTTCAGTTTTGTCTCTATGGTTTGTTTCCTCTTCAAGTAGCCCTAGGCACAGACTGTGGAAAAGCACTTTCATTGAGAGGGGTTCCCAAGCTTCTGAGAAATCACGAGTTTCCGAAATACCAGCAAACATTTTTTCACCCAATCTTGATGATACTTGTTGCTAATGATCAGTACACAAATCCCACTTGGCTCACCAAATTTTGTTCTTCTAGGTTGAAGCGTTCGTCTACAGTACAGTTTTTATATTTAGGTTTCCCTCTGTTCTCTCCTATATAGAAAGATGAATTTGGAACTCTAATTCCAACATGGTTTGTAGTAGCTCTTTGAAACTTGAAAAAATAAAGGAGTTCTCAGATTTGTCTCTATGGTTTGTTTCCTCTTCAAGTAGCCCTAGGCACAGACTGTGGAAAAGCACTTTCATTGAGAGCGGTTCCCAAGCTTATAAGAAATCACGAGTTTCCGAAATACCAGCAAATATTTTTTCACCCAATCTTGATGACACTTGGTGGTAATGATCAGTACACAAATCCCACGTGGCTCACCAAATTTTGTTCTTCTTGGTTGAAGCGTTCGTCTACAGTAGCAGTTTTTATATTTAGGTTTCACTCTGTTCTCTCATATATAGATAGATGAATTTGGAACTCTAAATCCAACATGGTTTGTAGTAGCTCTTTGATACTTGACAAAATAAAGGAGTTCTCAGTTTTGTCTCTATGGTTTGTTTCCTCTTCAAGTAGCCCTAGGCACAGACTGTGTTGAAAGCACTTTCATTGAGAGGGGTTGCCAAGCTTCTAAGAAATAACGAGTTTCGAAATACCAGCAAATATTTTTTCACCAATCTTGATGATACTTTTTGCTAATGATCAGTACACAATTCCCACTTGGATCACCAAATTTTGTTCTTCTAGGTTGAAGCGTTCGTCTACAGTAGCAGTTTTTATATTTAGGTTTCACACTGTTCTCTCATATATAGATAGATGAATTTGGAACTCTAAATCCAACATGGTTTGTAGTAGCTCTTTGAAACTTGACAAAATAAAGGAGTTCTCAGTTTTGTCTCTATGGTTTGTTTCCTCTTCAAGTAGCCCTAGGCACAGACTGTTTTAAAGAACTTTCATTGAGATGGCATGCAAAGCTTCTAAGAAATAACCAGTTTCCGGAATACCAGCAAATATTTTTTCACACAATCTTGTTGATACTTGGTGGTAATGATCAGTACACAAATCCCAGTTCTTCTAGGTTGAAGCGTTCGTCTACAGTACAGTTTTTATATTTAGGTTTCTCTCTGTTCTCTCCTATATAGATAGATGAATTTGGAACTCTAAATCCAACATGGTTTGTAGTAGCTCTTTGAAACTTGACAAAATAAAGGAGTTCTCAGATTTGTCTCTTTGGTTTGTTTCCTCTTCAAGTAGCCCTAGGCACAGACTGTGGAAAAGCACTTTCATTGAGAGGGGTTGCCAACCTTCTAAGAAATAAAGAGTTTCCGAAATACCAGCAAATATTTTTTCACCCAATCTTGATGATACTTGGTGGTAATGATCAGTACACAAATCCCACTTGGCTTACCAAATTTTGTTCTTCTAGGTTGAAGCGTTCGTCTACAGTAGCAGTTTTTATATTTAGGTTTCCCTCTGTTCTCTCATATATAGAAAGATGAATTTGGAACTCTAAATCCAACATGGTTTGTAGTAGCTCTTTGAAACTTGACAAAATAAAGGAGTTCTCAGTTTTGTCGCTATGGTTTGTTTCCTCTTCAAGTAGCCCTAGGCACAGACTGTGGAAAAGCACTTTCATTGAGAGGGTTTGCCAAGCTTCTAAGAAATCACGAGTTTCCGAAATACCAGCAAACATTTTGTCACCCAATCTTGATGATACTTTTGCTAATGATCAGTACACAAATCCCACTTGGCTCACCAAATTTTGTTCTTCTAGGTTGAAGCGTTCGTCTACAGTACAGTTTTTATATTTAGGTTTCCCTCTGTTCTCTCCTATATAGAAAGATGAATTTGGAACTCTAATTCCAACATGGTTTGTAGTAGCTCTTTGAAACTTGAAAAAATAAAGGAGTTCTCAGTTTTGTCTCTATGGTTTGTTTCCTCTTCAAGTAGCCCTAGGCACAGACTGTGGAAAAGCACTTTCATTGAGAGGGGTTCCCAAGCTTATAAGAAATCACGAGTTTCCGAAATACCAGCAAATATTTTTTCACCCAATCTTGATGACACTTGGTGGTAATGATCAGTACACAAATCCCACGTGGCTCACCAAATTTTGTTCTTCTTGGTTGAAGCGTTCGTCTACAGTAGCAGTTTTTATATTTAGGTTTCACTCTGTTCTCTCATATATAGATAGATGAATTTGGAACTCTAAATCCAACATGGTTTGTAGTAGCTCTTTGATACTTGACAAAATAAAGGAGTTCTCAGTTTTGTCTCTATGGTTTGTTTCTTCTTCAAGTAGCCCTAGGCACAGACTGTGGAAAGCACTTTCATTGAGAGGGGTTGCCAAGCTTCTAAGAAATAACGAGTTTCCGAAATACCAGCAAATATTTTTTCACACAATCTTGTTGATACTTGGTGGTAATGATCAGTACACAAATCCCACTTGGCTCACCAAATTTTGTTCTTCTTGGTTGAAGCGTTCGTCTACAGTACAGTTTTTGTATTTAGGTTTCTCTCTGTTCTCTCCTATATAGATAGATGAATTTGGAACTCTAAATCAAACATGGTTTGTAGTAGCTCTTTGAAACTTGACAAAATAAAGGAGTTCTCAGATTTGTCTCTATGGTTTGTTTCCTCTTCAAGTAGCCCTAGGCACAAACTGGGGAAAAGCACTTTCATTGAGAGGGGTTGCCAAGCTTCTAGGAAATAACGAGTTTCCGAAATACCAGCAAATATTTTACACCCAATCTTGATAATACTTGCTGGTAATGATCACTACACAAATCCCACTTGCCTCACCAAATTTTGTTCTTCTAGGTTGAAGCGTTCGTCTACAGTAGCAGTTTTTATATTTAGGTTTCCCTCTGTTCTCTCCCATATAGATAGATAAATTTGGAACTCCTAAATCCAACATGGTTTGTAGTAGCTCTTTGAAACTTGGACAAAATAAAGGAGTTCTCAGTTTTGTCTCTATGGTTTGTTTCCTCTTCAAGTAGCCCTAGGCACAGACTGTGGAAAGCACTTTCATTGAGAGGGGTTGCCAAGCTTCTAAGAAATAACGAGTTTCCGAAATACCAGCAAATTTTTTTTCACCCAATCTTGATGATACTTGGTGGTAATGATCAGTACACAAATCCCACTTGGCTCACCAAATTTTGATCTTCTAGGTTGAAGCGTTCGTCTACAGTAGCAGTTTTTATATTTAGGTTTCCCTCTGTTCTCTCCTATATAGAAAGATGAATTTGGAACTCTAAATCCAACATGGTTTGTAGTAGCTCTTTGAAACTTGACAAAATAAAGGAGTTTTCAGTTTTGTCTCTATGGTTTGTTTCCTCTTCAAGTAGCCCTAGGCACAGACTGTGGAAAAGCACTTCATTGAGAGGGGTTCCCAAGCTTCTGAGAAATCACGAGTTTCCGAAATACCAGCAAACATTTTTCACCCAATCTTGATGATACTTGTTGCTAATGATCAGTACACAAATCCCACTTGGCTCACCAAATTTTGTTCTTCTAGGTTGAAGCGTTCGTCTACAGTACAGTTTTTATATTTAGGTTTCCCTCTGTTCTCTCCTATATAGAAAGATGAATTTGGAACTCTAATTCCAACATGGTTTTGTAGTAGCTCTTTGAAACTTGAAAAATAAAGGAGTTCTCAGATTTGTCTCTATGTTTTGTTTCCTCTTCAAGTAGCCCTAGGCACAGACTGTGGAAAGCACTTTCATTGAGAGCGGTTCCCAAGCTTATAAGAAATCACGAGTTTCCGAAATACCAGCAAATATTTTTCACCCAATCTTGATGACACTTGGTGGTAATGATCAGTACACAAATCCCACGTGGCTCACCAAATTTTGTTCTTCTTGGTTGAAGCGTTCGTCTACAGTAGCAGTTTTTATATTTAGGTTTCACTCTGTTCTCTCATATATAGATAGATGAATTTGGAACTCTAAATCCAACATGGTTTGTAGTAGCTCTTTGATACTTGACAAATAAAGGAGTTCTCAGTTTTGTCTCTATGGTTTGTTTCCTCTTCAAGTAGCCCTAGGCACAGACTGTTGAAAGCACTTTCATTGAGAGGGGTTGCCAAGCTTCTAAGAAATAACGAGTTTCCGAAATACCAGCAAATATTTTTTCACACAATCTTGTTGATACTTGGTGGTAATGATCAGTACACAAATCCCTCTTGGCTCACCAAATTTTGTTCTTCTAGGTTGAAGCGTTCGTCTACAGTACAGTTTTTGTATTTAGGTTTCTCTCTCTTCTCTCCTATATAGATAGATGAATTTGGAACTCTAAATCCAACATGGTTTGTAGTAGCTCTTTGAAACTTGACAAAATAAAGGAGTTCTCAGATTTGTCTCTATGTTTGTTTCCTCTTCAAGTAGCCCTAGGCACAAACTGGAGAAAAGCACTTTCATTGAGAGGGGTTGCCAAGCTTCTAGGAAATAACGAGTTTCCGAAATACCAGCAAATATTTTTTCACCCAATCTTGATGATACTTGTTGCTAATAATCAGTACACAAATCCCACTTGGCTCACCAAATTTAGTTCATCTAGAATTGAAGCGTTCGTGTACAGTAGCAGTTTTTATATTTAGGTTTCCCTCTGTTCTCTCCTATACAGATAGATGAATTTGGAACTCTAAATCCAACATGGTTTGTAGTAGCTCTTTGAAACTTGACAAAATAAAGGAGTTCTCAGTTTTGTCTCTATGGTTTGTTTCCTCTTCAAGTAGCCCTAGGCACAGACTGTGGAAGCACTTTCATTGAGAGGGTTGCCAAGCTTCTAAGAAATAACGAGTTTCCGAAATACCAGCAAATATTTTTTCACACAATCTTGTTGATACTTGGTGGTAATGATCAGTACACAAATCCCACTTGGCTCACCAAATTTTGTTCTTCTAGGTTGAAGCGTTCGTCCTACAGTACAGTTTTTGTATTTAGGTTTCTCTCTGTTCTCTCCTATATAGATAGATGAATTTGGAACTCTAAATCCAACATGGTTTGTAGTAGCTCTTTGAAACTTGACAAAATAAAGGAGTTCTCAGATTTGTCTCTATGGTTTGTTTCCTCTTCAAGTAGCCCTAGGCACAAACTGGGGAAAAGCACTTTCATTGAGAGGGGTTGCCAAGCTTCTAGGAAATAACGAGTTTCCGAAATACCAGCAAATATTTTTACACCCAATCTTGATAATACTTGCTGGTAATGATCACTACACAAATCCCAGTTGCCTCACCAAATTTTGTTCTTCTAGGTTGAAGCGTTCGTCTACAGTAGCAGTTTTATATTTAGGTTTCCCTCTGTTCTCTCCCATATAGATAGATTTGGAACTCTAAATCCAACATGGTTTGTAGTAGCTCTTTGAAACTTGACAAAATAAAGGAGTTCTCAGTTTTGTCTCTATGGTTTGTTTCCTCTTCAAGTAGCCCTAGGCACAGACTGTGGAAAGCACTTTCATTGAGAGGGGTTGCCAAGCTTCTAAGAAATAACGAGTTTCCGAAATACCAGCAAATATTTTTTCACCCAATCTTGATGATACTTGGTGGTAATGATCAGTACACAAATCCCACTTGGCTCACCAAATTTTGATCTTCTAGGTTGAAGCGTTCGTCTACAGTAGCAGTTTTTATATTTAGGTTTCCATCTGTTCTCTCCTATATAGAAAGATGAATTTGGAACTCTAAATCCAACATGGTTTGTAGTAGCTCTTTGAAACTTGACAAAATAAAGGAGTTCTCAGTTTTGTCTCTATGGTTTGTTTCCTCTTCAAGTAGCCCTAGGCACAGACTGTGGAAAAGCACTTTCATTGAGAGGGGTTCCCAAGCTTCTAAGAAATCACGAGTTTCCGAAATACCAGCAAACATTTTTTCACCCAATCTTGATGATACTTGTTGCTAATGATCAGTACACAAAACCCACTTGGCTCACCAAATTTTGTTCTTCTAGGTTGAAGCGTTCGTCTACAGTACAGTTTTTATATTTAGGTTTCCCTCTGTTCTCTCCTATATAGAAAGATGAATTTGGAACTCTAATTCCAACATGGTTTGTAGTAGCTCTTTGAAACTTGAAAAAATAAAGGAGTTCTCAGATTTGTCTCTATGGTTTGTTTCCTCTTCAAGTAGCCCTAGGCACAGACTGTGGAAAAGCACTTTCATTGAGAGCGGTTCCCAAGCTTATAAGAAATCACGAGTTTCCGAAATACCAGCAAATATTTTTTCACACAATCTTGATGACACTTGGTGGTAATGATCAGTACACAAATCCCACGTGGCTCACCAAATTTTGTTCTTCTTGGTTGAAGCGTTCGACTACAGTAGCAGTTTTTATATTTAGGTTTCACTCTGTTCTCTCATATATAGATAGATGAATTTGGAACTCTAAATCCAACATGGTTTGTAGTAGCTCTTTGATACTTGACAAAATAAAGGAGTTCTCAGTTTTGTCTCTATGGTTTGTTTCCTCTTCAAGTAGCCCTAGGCACAGACTGTTGAAAGCACTTTCATTGAGAGGGGTTGCCAAGCTTCTAAGAAATAACGAGTTTCCGAAATACCAGCAAATATTTTTTCACACAATCTTGTTGATACTTGGTGGTAATGATCAGTACACAAATCCCACTTGGCTCACCAAATTTTGTTCTTCTAGGTTGAAGCGTTCGTCTACAGTACAGTTTTTGTATTTAGGTTTCTCTCTGTTCTCTCCTATATAAATAGATGAATTTGGAACTCTAAATCCAACATGGTTTGTAGTAGCTCTTTGAAACTTGACAAAATAAAGGAGTTCTCAGATTTGTCTCTATGGTTTGTTTCCTCTTCAAGTAGCCCTAGGCACAAACTGGAGAAAAGCACTTTCATTGAGAGGGGTTGCCAAGCTTCTAGGAAATAACGAGTTTCCGAAATACCAGCAAATATTTTTTCACCCAATCTTGATGATACTTGTTGCTAATAATCAGTACACAAATCCCACTTGGCTCACCAAATTTAGTTCATCTAGATTGAAGCGTTCGTGTACAGTAGCAGTTTTTATATTTAGGTTTCCCTCTGTTCTCTCCTATACAGATAGATGAATTTGGAACTCTAAATCCAACATGGTTTGTAGTAGCTCTTTGAAACTTGAAAAAATAAAGGAGTTCTCAGTTTTGTCGCTATGGTTTGTTTCCTCTTCAAGTAGCCCTAGGCACAGACTGTGGAAAAGCACTTTCATTGAGAGGGTTTGCCTAGCTTCTAAGATATCAAGAGTTTCCGAAATACCAGCAAACATTTTTTCACCCAATCTTGATGATACTTGTTGCTAAGAATCAGTACACAAATCCCACTTGGCTCACCAAATTTAGTTCTTCTAGGTTGAAGCGTTCGTGTACCGTAGCAGTTTTTATATTTAGGTTTCCCTCTGTTCTCTCCTATACAGATAGATGAATTTGGAACTCTAAATCCAACATGGTTTGTAGTAGCTATTTGAAACTTGACAAAATAAAGGAGTTCTCAGTTTTGTCTCTATGGTTTGTTTCCTCTTCAAGTAGCCCTAGGCACAGACTGTGGAAAGCACTTTCATTGAGAGGGGTTGCCAAGTCTACGAAATAACGAGTTTCCGAAATACCAGCAAATATTTTTTCACCCAATCTTGATGATACTTGGTGCTAATGGTCAGTACACAAATCCCACTTGGCTTACCAAATTTTGTTCTTCTAGGTTGAAGCGTTCGTCTACAGTAGCAGTTTTTATATTTAGGTTTCCCTCTGTTCTCTCCTATATAGAAAGATGAATTTGGAACTCTAATTCCAACATGGTTTGTAGTAGCTCTTTGAAACTTGAAAAAATAAAGGAGTTCTCAGTTTTGTCGCTATGGGTTGTTTCCTCTTCAAGTAGCCCGAGGCACAGACTGTGGAAAAGCACTTTCATTGAGAGGGTTTGCCAAGCTTCTAAGAAATCACGAGTTTCCGAAATACCAGCAAACATTTTTTCACCCAATCTTGATGATACTTGTTGCTAATGATCAGTACACAAATCCCACTTGGCTCACCAAATTTTGTTCTTCTAGGTTGAAGCGTTCGTCTACAGTACAGTTTTTATATTTAGGTTTCCCTCTGTTCTCTCCTATATAGAAAGATGAATTTGGAACTCTAATTCCAACATGGATTGTAGTAGCTCTTTGAAACTTGAAAAAATAAAGGAGTTCTCAGATTTTTCTCAATGGTTTGTTTCCTCTTCAAGTAGCCCTAGGCACAGACTGTGGAAAAGTACTTTCATTGAGAGCGGTTTCCAAGCTTATAAGAAATCACGAGTTTCCGAAATACCAGCAAATATTTTTTCACCCAATCTTGATGACACTTGGTGGTAATGATCAGTACACAAATCCCACGTGGCTCACCAAATGTTGTTCTTCTTGGTTGAAGCGTTCGTCTATAGTAGCAGTTTTTATATTTAGGTTTCACTCTGTTCTCTCATATATAGATAGATGAATTTGGAACTCTAAATCCAACATGGTTTGTAGTAGCTCTTTGATACTTGACAAAATAAAGGAGTTCTCAGTTTTGTCTCTATGGTTTGTTTCCTCTTCAAGTAGCCCTAGGCACAGACTGTGGAAAGCACTTTCATTGAGATGGGTTGCCAAGCTTCTAAGAAATAACGAGTTTCCGAAATACCAGCAAATATTTTTTCACACAATCTTGTTGATACTTGGTGGTAATGATCAGTACACAAATCCCACTTGCCTCACCAAATTTTGTTCTTCTAGGTTGAAGCGTTCGTCTACAGTACAGTTTTTGTATTTAGGTTTCTCTCTGTTCTCTCCTATATAGATAGATGAATTTGGAACTCTAAATCCAACATGGTTTGTAGTAGCTCTTTGAAACTTGACAAAATAAAGGAGTTCTCAGATTTGTCTCTATGGTTTGTTTCCTCTTCAAGTAGCCCTAGGCACAAACTGGGGAAAAGCACTTTCATTGAGAGGGGTTGCCAAGCTTCTAGGAAATAACGAGTTTCCTAAATACCAGCAAATATTTTTTCACCCAATCTTGATGATACTTGTTGCTAATAATCAGTACACAAATCCCACTTGGCTCACCAAATTTAGTTCTTCTATGTTGAAGCGTTCGTGTACAGTAGCAGTTTTTATATTTAGGTTTCCCTCTGTTCTCTCCTATACAGATAGATGAATTTGGAACTCTAAATCCAACATGGTTTGTAGTAGCTCTTTGAAACTTGACAAAATAAAGGAGTTCTCAGTTTTGTCTCTATGGTTTGTTTCCTCTTCAAGTAGCCCTAGGCACAGACTGTGGAAAGCACTTTCATTGAGAGGGGTTGCCAAGCTTCTAAGAAATAACGAGTTTCCGAAATACCAGCAAATATTTTTTCACACAATCTTGTTGATACTTGGTGGTAATGATCAGTACACAAATCCCACTTGGCTCACCAAATTTTGTTCTTCTAGGTTGAAGCGTTCGTCTACAGTACAGTTTTTGTATTTAGGTTTCTCTCTGTTCTCTCCTATATAGATAGATGAATTTGGAACTCTAAATCCAACATGGTTTGTAGTAGCTCTTTGAAACTTGACAAAATAAAGGAGTTCTCAGATTTGTCTCTATGGTTTGTTTCCTCTTCAAGTAGCCCTAGGCACAAACTGGGGAAAAGCACTTTCATTGAGAGGGGTTGCCAAGCTTCTAGGAAATAACGAGTTTCCGAAATACCAGCAAATATTTTTACACCCAATCTTGATAATACTTGCTGGTAATGATCACTACACAAATCCCAGTTGCCTCACCAAATTTTGTTCTTCTAGGTTGAAGCGTTCGTCTACAGTAGCAGTTTTTATATTTAGGTTTCCCTCTGTTCTCTCCCATATAGATAGATAAATTTGGAACTCTAAATCCAACATGGTTTGTAGTAGCTCTTTGAAACTTGACAAAATAAAGGAGTTCTCAGTTTTGTCTCTATGGTTTGTTTCCTCTTCAAGTAGCCCTAGGCACAGACTGTGGAAAGCACTTTCATTGAGAGGGGTTGCCAAGCTTCTAAGAAATAACGAGTTTCCGAAATACCAGCAAATATTTTTTCACCCAATCTTGATGATACTTGGTGGTAATGATCACTACACAAATCCCACTTGGCTCACCAAATTTTGATCTTCTAGGTTGAAGCGTTCGTCTACAGTAGCAGTTTTTATATTTAGGTTTCCCTCTGTTCTCTCCTATATAGAAAGATGAATTTGGAACTCTAAATCCAACATGGTTTGTAGTAGCTCTTTGAAACTTGACAAAATAAAGGAGTTCTCAGTTTTGTCTCTATGGTTTGTTTCCTCTTCAAGTAGCCCTAGGCACAGACTGTGGAAAAGCACTTTCATTGAGAGGGGTTCCCAAGCTTCTAAGAAATCACGAGTTTCCGAAATACCAGCAAATATTTTTTCACCCAATCTTGATGATACTTGTTGCTAATGATCAGTACACAAATCCCACTTGGCTCACCAAATTTTGTTCTTCTAGGTTGAAGCGTTCGTCTACAGTACAGTTTTTATATTTAGGTTTCCCTCTGTTCTCTGTTATATAGAAAGATGAATTTGGAAGTCTAATTCCAACATGGTTTGTAGTAGCTCTTTGAAACTTGAAAAAATAAAGGAGTTCTCCGATTTGTCTCTATGGTTTGTTTCCTCTTCAAGTAGCTCTAGGCACAGACTGTGGAAAAGCACTTTCATTGAGAGCGGTTCCCAAGCTTATAAGAAATCACGAGTTTCCGAAATACCAGCAAATATTTTTTCAAATAATCTTGATGACACTTGGTGGTAATGATCAGTACACAAATCCCACGTGGCTCACCAAATTTTGTTCTTCTTGGTTGAAGCGTTCGACTACAGTAGCAGTTTTTATATTTAGGTTTCACTCTGTTCTCTCATATATAGATAGATGAATTTGGAACTCTCAATCCAACATGGTTTGTAGTAGCTCTTTGATACTTGACAAAATAAAGGAGTTCTCAGATTTGTCTCTATGGTTTGTTTCCTCTTCAAGTAGCCCTAGGCACAGACTGTTGAAAGCACTTTCATTGAGAGGGGTTGCCAAGCTTCTAAGAAATAACGAGTTTCCGAAATACCAGCAAATATTTTTTCACCCAATCTTGTTGATACTTGGTGGTAATGATCAGTACACAAATCCCACTTGGCTCACCAAATTTTGTTCTTCTAGGTTGAAGCGTTCGTCTACAGTACAGTTTTTGTATTTAGGTTTCTCTCTGTTCTCTCCTATATAGATAGATGAATTTGGAACTCTAAATCCAACATGGTTTGTAGTAGCTCTTTGAAACTTGACAAAATAAAGGAGTTCTCAGATTTGTCTCTATGGTTTGTTTCCTCTTCAAGTAGCCCTAGGCACAAACTGGAGAAAAGCACTTTCATTGAGAGGGGTTGCCAAGCTTCTAGGAAATAACGAGTTTCCGAAATACCAGCAAATATTTTTTCACCCAATCTGATGATACTTGTTGCTAATAATCAGTACACAAATCCCACTTGGCTCACCAAATTTAGTTCATCTAGATTGAAGCGTTCGTGTAAAGTAGCAGTTTTTATATTTAGGTTTCCCTCTGTTCTCTCCTATACAGATAGATGAATTTGGAACTCTAAATCCAACATGGTTTGTAGTAGCTCTTTGAAACTTGACAAAATAAAGGAGTTCTCAGTTTTGTCTCTATGGTTTGTTTCCTCTTCAAGTAGCCCTAGGCACAGACTGTGGAAAGCACTTTCATTGAGAGGGGTTGCCAAGCTTCTACGAAATAACGAGTTTCCGAAATACCAGCAAATATTTTTTCACCCAATCTTGATGATACTTGGTGCTAATGATCAGTACACAAATCCCACTTGGCTTACCAAATTTTGTTCTTCTAGGTTGATGCGTTCGTCTACAGTAACAGTTTTTATATTTAGGTTTCCCTCTCTTCTCTCCTATATAGAAAGATGAATTTGGAACTCTAATTCCAACATGGTTTGTAGTAGCTCTTTGAAACTTGAAAAAATAAATGAGTTCTCAGTTTTGTCGCTATGGTTTGTTTCCTCTTCAAGTAGCCCTAGGCACAGACTGTGGAAAAGCACTTTCATTGAGAGGGTTTGCCTAGCTTCTAAGATATCAAGAGTTTCCGAAATACCAGCAAACATTTTTTCACCCAATCTTGATGATACTTGTTGCTAATAATCAGTACACAAATCCCACTTGGCTCACCAAATTTAGTTCTTCTAGGTTGAAGCGTTCGTGTACCGTAGCAGTTTTTATATTTAGGTTTCCCTCTGTTCTCTCCTATACAGATAGATGAATTTGGAACTCTAAATCCAACATGGTTTGTAGTAGCTATTTGAAACTTGACAAAATAAAGGAGTTCTCAGTTTTGTCTCTATGGTTTGTTTCCTCTTCAAGTAGCCCTAGGCACAGACTGTGGAAAGCACTTTCATTGAGAGGGGTTGCCAAGTCTACGAAATAACGAGTTTCCGAAATACCAGCAAATATTTTTTCACCCAATCTTGATGATACTTGGTGCTAATGGTCAGTACACAAATCCCACTTGGCTTACCAAATTTTGTTCTTCTAGGTTGAAGCGTTCGTCTACAGTAGCAGTTTTTATATTTAGGTTTCCCTCTGTTCTCTCCTATATAGAAAGATGAATTTGGAACTCTATTTCCAACATGGTTTGTAGTAGCTCTTTGAAACTTGAAAAAATAAAGGAGTTCTCAGTTTTGTCGCTATGGGTTGTTTCCTCTTCAAGTAGCCCTAGGCACAGACTGTGGAAAAGCACTTTCATTGAGAGGGTTTGCCAAGCTTCTAAGAAATCACGAGTTTCCGAAATACCAGCAAACATTTTTTCACCCAATCTTGATGATACTTGTTGCTAATGATCAGTACACAAATCCCACTTGGCTCACCAAATTTTGTTCTTCTAGGTTGAAGCGTTCGTCTACAGTACAGTTTTTATATTTAGGTTTCCCTCTGTTCTCTCCTATATAGAAAGATGAATTTGGAACTCTAATTCCAACATGGATTGTAGTAGCTCTTTGAAACTTGAAAAAATAAAGGAGTTCTCAGATTTTTCTCAATGGTTTGTTTCCTCTTCAAGTAGCCCTAGGCACAGACTGTGGAAAAGCACTTTCATTGAGAGCGGTTCCCAAGCTTATAAGAAATCACGAGTTTCCGAAATACCAGCAAATATTTTTTCACCCAATCTTGATGACACTTGGTGGTAATGATCAGTACACAAATCCCACGTGGCTCACCAAATGTTGTTCTTCTTGGTTGAAGCGTTCGTCTATAGTAGCAGTTTTTATATTTAGGTTTCACTCTGTTCTCTCATATATAGATAGATGAATTTGGAACTCTAAATCCAACATGGTTTGTAGTAGCTCTTTGATACTTGACAAAATAAAGGAGTTCTCAGTTTTGTCTCTATGGTTTGTTTCCTCTTCAAGTAGCCCTAGGCACAGACTGTGGAAAGCACTTTCATTGAGATGGGTTGCCAAGCTTCTAAGAAATAACGAGTTTCCGAAATACCAGCAAATATTTTTTCACACAATCTTGTTGATACTTGGTGGTAATGATCAGTACACAAATCCCACTTGGCTCACCAAATTTTGTTCTTCTAGGTTGAAGCGTTCGTCTACAGTACAGTTTTTGTATTTAGGTTTCTCTCTGTTCTCTCCTATATAGATAGATGAATTTGGAACTCTAAATCCAACATGGTTTGTAGTAGCTCTTTGAAACTTGACAAAATAAAGGAGTTCTCAGATTTGTCTCTATGGTTTGTTTCCTCTTCAAGTAGCCCTAGGCACAGACTGTTGAAAGCACTTTCATTGAGAGGGGTTGCCAAGCTTCTAGGAAATAACGAGTTTCCTAAATACCAGCAAATATTTTTTCACCCAATCTTGATGATACTTGTTGCTAATAATCAGTACACAAATCCCACTTGGCTCACCAAATTTAGTTCTTCTATGTTGAAGCGTTCGTGTACAGTAGCAGTTTTTATATTTAGGTTTCCCTCTGTTCTCTCCTATACAGATAGATGAATTTGGAACTCTAAATCCAACATGGTTTGTAGTAGCTCTTTGAAACTTGACAAAATAAAGGAGTTCTCAGTTTTGTCTCTATTTTTTGTTTCCTCTTCAAGTAGCCCTAGGCACAGACTGTGGAAAGCACTTTCATTGAGAGGGGTTGCCAAGCTTCTACGAAATAACGAGTTTCCGAAATACCAGCAAATATTTTTTCACCCAATCTTGATGATACTTGGTGGTAATGATCAGTACACAAATCCCACTTGGCTCATCAAATTTTGTTCTTCTAGGTTGAAGCGTTCGTCTACAGTAGCAGTTTTTATATTTAGGTTTCCCTCTCTTCTCTCCTATATAGAAAGATGAATTTGGAACTCTAAATCCAACATGGTTTGTAGAAGCTCTTTGAAACTTGACAAAATAAAGGAGTTCTCAGTTTTGTCGCTATGGTTTGTTTCCTCTTCAAGAAGCCCTAGGCACAGACTTTGGAAAAGCACTTTCATTGAGAGGGTTTGCCAAGCTTCTAAGAAATCACGAGTTTCCGAAATACCAGCAAACATTTTTTCACCCAATCTTGATGATACTTGTTGCTAATAATCAGTACACAAATCCCACTTGGCTCACCAAATTTTGTTCTTCCAGGTTGAAGCGTTCGTGTACAGTAGCAGTTTTTATATTTAGGTTTCCCTCTGTTCTCTCCTATACAGATAGATGAATTTGGAACTCTAAATCCAACATGGTTTGTAGTAGCTATTTGAAACTTGACAACATAAAGGAGTTCTCAGTTTTGTCTCTATGGTTTGTTTCCTCTTCAAGTAGCCCTAGGCACAGACTGTGGAAAGCACTTTCATTGAGAGGGGTTGCCAAGCTTCTAAGAAATAACGAGTTTCCGAAATACCAGCAAATATTTTTTCACCCAATCTTGATGATACTTGGTGCTAATGATCAGTACACAAATCCCACTTGGCTTACCAAATTTTGTTCTTCTAGGTTGAAGCGTTCGTCTACAGTAGCAGTTTTTATATTTAGGTTTCCCTCTGTTCTCTCCTATATAGATAGATAAATTTGGAACTCTAAATCCAACATGGTTTGTAGTAGCTCTTTGAAACTTGAAAAAAAAGAGGAGTTCTCAGTTTTGTCTCTATGGTTTGTTTCCTTTAAAGTAGCCCTAGGCACAGACTGTGGAAAGCACTTTCATTGAGATTGGTTGCCAAGCTTCTAAGAAATAACGAGTTACCGAAATACCAGCAAATATTTCTTCACCGAATCTTGATGATACTTGGTTTTAATGATCAGTACACAAATCCCACTTGCCTCACCAAATTTTGTTCTGCTAGGTTGAAGCGTTCGTCTACAGTAGCAGTTTTTATATTTAGGTTTCTCTCTGTTCTCTCCTATATAGATAGATGAATTTGGAACTCTAAATCCAACATGTTTTGTAGTAGCTCTTTGAAACTTGACAAAATAAAGGAGTTCTCAGATTTGTCTCTATGGTTTGTTTCCTCTTCAAGTAGCCCTAGGCACAGACTGTGGAAAAGCACTTTCATTGAGAGGGGTTGCCAAGCTTCTAAGAAATAACGAGTTTCCGAAATACCAGCAAATATTTTTTCACCCAATCTTGATGATACTTGGTGGTAATGATCAGTACACAAATCCCACTTGGCTTACCAAATTTTCTTCTTCCAGGTTGAAGCGTTCGTCTACAGTAGCAGTTTTTATATTTAGGATTCTCTCTGTTCTCTCCTATATAGATAGATGAATTTGGAACTCTAAATTCAATATGCTTTGTAGTAGCTCCTTGAAAATTGACAAAATAAAGGAGTTCTCAGTTTTGTCTCTATGGTTTGTTTCCTCTTCAAGTAGCCCTAGGAACAGACTGTGGAAAAGCACTTTCATTGAAAGGGGTTGCCAATCTTCTAAGAAATAACGAGTTTCCGAAATACCAGCAAATATTTTTTCACCCAATCTTGATGATACTTGTTGCTACTGATCAGTAGACAAATCCCACTTGGCTCACCAAATTTAGTTCTTCTAGGTTGAAACGTTCGTGTACAGTAGCAATTTTTATATTTAGGTTTCCGTCTGTTCTCTCCTATATAGATAGATGAATTTGGAACCCTAAATCCAACATGGTTTGTCGTAGCTGTTTGAAACTTGACAAAATAAAGGAGTTCTCAGTTTCGTCTCTATGGTTTGTTTCCTCTTAAACTAGCCCTAGGCACACACTGCGGAAAGCACTTTCATTGTGATGGGTTGTCAAGCATCTAAGAAATAACGAGTTTCCGAAATACCAGCAAATATTTTTTCACACAATCTTGTTGATACTTGGTGGTAATGATCAGCACACAAATCCCACATGGCTCACCAATTTTTTTTTTCTAGGTTGAAGCGTTCGTCTACAGTAGCAGTTTATATATTTAGGTTTCTCTTTGTTCTCTCCTATATAGATAGATGAATTTGGAACTCTAAAACCAACATGCTTTGTAGTAGCTCATTGAAATTGACAAAATAAAGGAGTTCTCAGATTTGTCTCTATGGTTTGTTTCCTCTTCATGTAACCCATGGCACAGACTGTGGAAAAGCACTTTCATTGAGAGGGGTTGCCAAGCTTCTAAGAAATAACGAGTTTCCGAAATACCAGCAAATATTTTTTCACCCAATCTTGATGATACTTGGTGGTAATGATCAGTACACAAATCCCACTTGGCTTACCAAATTTTCTTCTTCCAGGTTGAAGCGTTCGTCTACAGTAGCAGTTTTTATATTTAGGATTCTCTCTGTTCTCTCCTATATAGATAGATGAATTTGGAACTCTAAATTCAATATGCTTTGTAGTAGCTCCTTGAAAATTGACAAAATAAAGGAGTTCTCAGTTTTGTCTCTATGGTTTGTTTCCTCTTCAAGTAGCCCTAGGAACAGACTGTGGAAAAGCACTTTCATTGAAAGGGGTTGCCAATCTTCTAAGAAATAACGAGTTTCCGAAATACCAGCAAATATTTTTTCACCCAATCTTGATGATACTTGTTGCTACTGATCAGTAGACAAATCCCACTTGGCTCACCAAATTTAGTTCTTCTAGGTTGAAACGTTCGTGTACAGTAGCAATTTTTATATTTAGGTTTCCGTCTGTTCTCTCCTATATAGATAGATGAATTTGGAACCCTAAATCCAACATGGTTTGTCGTAGCTGTTTGAAACTTGACAAAATAAAGGAGTTCTCAGTTTCGTCTCTATGGTTTGTTTCCTCTTAAACTAGCCCTAGGCACACACTGCGGAAAGCACTTTCATTGTGATGGGTTGTCAAGCATCTAAGAAATAACGAGTTTCCGAAATACCAGCAAATATTTTTTCACACAATCTTGTTGATACTTGGTGGTAATGATCAGTACACAAATCCCACTTGGCTTACCAAATTTTGTTCTTCTAGGTTGAAGCGTTCGTCTACAGTAGCAATTTTTATATTTAGGTTTCCCTCTGTTCTCTCCTATATAGATAGATGAATTTGGAACTCTAAATCCAACATGGTTTGTAGTAGCTCTTTGAAACTTGACAAAATAGAGGAGTTCTCAGTTTTGTCTCTATGGTTTGTTTCCTCTTAAAGTAGCCCTAGGCACAGACTGTGGAAAGCACTTTCATTGAGATGGGTTGCCAAGCTTCTAAGAAATAACGAGTTTCCGAAATACCAGCAAATATTTTTTCACACAATCTTGTTGATACTTGGTGGTAATGATCAGCACACAAATCCCACATGGCTCACCAATTTTTTTTTTCTAGGTTGAAGCGTTCGTCTACAGTAGCAGTTTATATATTTAGGTTTCTCTTTGTTCTCTCCTATATAGATAGATGAATTTGGAACTCTAAATCCAACATGCTTTGTAGTAGCTCATTGAAATTGACAAAATAAAGGAGTTCTCAGATTTGTCTCTATGGTTTGTTTCCTCTTCATGTAACCCATGGCACAGACTGTGGAAAAGCACTTTCATTGAGAGGGGTTGCCAAGCTTCTAAGAAATAACGAGTTTCCGAAATACCAGCAAATATTTTTTAACCCAATCTTAATGATACTTATTGCTAATAATCAGTACACAAATCCCACTTGGCTCACAAAATTTAGTTCTTCTAGGTTGAAGCATTCGTGTATAGTAGCGGTTTTTATATTTAGGTTTCCCTCTGTTCTCTCCTATACAGATAGATAAATTTGGAACTCTAAATCCAACATAGTTTGTAGTAGCTCTTTGAAACTTGACAAAATAAAGGAGTTCTCAGTTTTGTCTCTATGGTTTGTTTCCTCTTCAAGTAGCCCTAGGCACAGACTGTAGAATGCACTTTCATTGAGAGTTGTTGCAAAGCTTCTACGAAATAACGAGTTTCCGAAATACCAGCAAATATTTTTACACCCAATCTTGATAATACTTGCTGGTAATGATCAGTACACAACTCCCACTTGCCTCACCAAATTTTGTTCTTCTAGGATGAAGCGTTCGTCTACAGTAGCAGTTTTTATATTGAGGTTTCCCTCTGTTCTCTCCTATATAGAAAGATGAATTTGGAACTCTAAATCCAACATGGTTTGTAGTAGCTCTTTGAAACTTGACAAAATAAAGGAGTTCTCAGTTTTGTCGCTATGGTTTGTTTCCTCTTCAAGTAGCCCTAGGCACAGACTGTGGAAAAGCACTTTCATTGAGAGGGGTTCCCAAGCTTCTAAGAAATCACGAGTTTCCGAAATACCAGCAAATATTTTTTCACCCAATCTTGATGATACTTGGTGGTATTGATCAGTACAAAAATCCCACTTGGCTCACTAAATTCTGTTCTTCTAGGTTGAAGCGTTCCTCTACAGAAGCAGTTTTTATATTTAGGTTTCCCTCTGTTCTCTCCTATATAGAAAGATGAATTTGGAACTCTAAATCCAACATGGTTTGTAGTAGCTCTTTGAAACTTGAAAAAATAAAGGAGTTCTCAGTTTTGTCGCTATGGTTTGTTTCCTCTTCAAGTAGCCCTAGGCACAGACTGTGGAAAAGCACTTTCATTGAGAGGGGTTCCCAAGCTTATAAGAAATCACGAGTTTCCGAAATACCAGCAAATATTTTTTCACCCAATCTTGATGATACTTGGTGGTAATGATCAGTACACAAATCCCACGTGGCTCACCAAATTTTGTTCTTCTTGGTTGAAGCGTTCGTCTACAGTAGCAGTTTTTATATTTAGGTTTCACTCTGTTCTCTCATATATAGATAGATGAATTTGGAACTCTAAATCCAACAGGGTTTGTAGTAGCTCTTTGATACTTGACAAAATAAAGGAGTTCTCAGTTTTGTCTCTATGGTTTGTTTCCTCTTCAAGTAGCCCTAGGCACAGACTGTGGAAAGCACTTTCATTGAGATGGGTTGCCAAGCTTCTAAGAAATAACGAGTTTCCGAAATACCAGCAAATATTTTTTCACACAATCTTGTTGATACTTGGTGGTAATGATCAGTACACAAATCCCACTTGGCTCACCAAATTTTGTTCTTCTAGGTTGAAGCGTTCGTCTACAGTACAGTTTTTGTATTTAGGTTTCTCTCTGTTCTCTCCTATATAGATAGATGAATTTGGAACTCTAAATCCAACATGGTTTGTAGTAGCTCTTGGAAACTTGACAAAATAAAGGAGTTCTCAGATTTGTCTCTATGGTTTGTTTCCTCTTCAAGTAGCCTTAGGCACAAACTGGGGAAAAGCACTTTCATTGAGAGGGGTTGCCAAGCTTCTAGGAAATAACGAGTTTCCGAAATACCAGCAAATATTTTTCACCCAATCTTGATGATACTTGTTGCTAATAATCAGTACACAAATCCCACTTGGCTCACCAAATTTAGTTCTTCTAGGTTGAAGCGTTCGTGTACAGTAGCAGTTTTTATATTTAGGTTTCCCTCTGTTCTCTCCTATACAGATAGATGAATTTAGAACTCTAAATCCAACATGGTTTTTAGTAGCTCGTTGAAAGTTGACAAAATAAAGGAGTTCTCAGTTTTGTCTCTCTGGTTTGTTTCCTCTTCATGTAGCCCTAGGAACAGACTGTGGAAAAGCACTTTCATTGAGATGGGTTGCCAAGCTTCTAAGAAATATCGAGTTTCCGAAATACCAGCAAATATTTTTTCACCCGCACTTGATGATACTTGGTGGTAATGATCAGCACACAAATCCCACTTGGCTAATCAATTTTTGTTCATCTAGGATGAAGCATTCGTTTACAGTAGCAGTTTTTATATTTAGGTTTCCCTCTGTTCTCTCCTATATAGATAGATTAATTTGGAACTCTAAATCCAACATGGTTTGTAGTAGCTCTTTGAATCTTGAAAAAAAGAGGAGTTCTCAGTTTTGTCTCTATGGTTTGTTTCCTATTAAAGTAGCCCCTAGGCACAGACTGTGGAAAGCACTTTCATTGAGATTGGTTGCCAAGCTTCTAAGAAATAACGAGTTTCCGAAATACCAGCAAATATTACTTGACCCAATCTTGATGACACTTGGTGGTAGTGATCAGTACACAAATTCCACTTGCCTCACCAAATTTTGTTCTGCTAGGTTGAAGCGTTCGTCTACAGTAGCAGTTTTTATATTTAGGTTTCTCTCTGTTCTCTCCTATATAGATAGATGAATTTGGAACTCTAAATCCAACATGTTTTGTAGTAGCTCTTTGAAACTTGACAAAATAAAGGAGTTCTCAGATTTGTCTCTATGGTTTGTTTCCTCTTCAAGTAGCCTAGGCACAGACTGTGGAAAAGCACTTTTATTGAGAGGGGTTGCCCAAGCTTCTAAGAAATAACGAGTTTCCGAAATACCAGCAAATATTTTTTCACCCAATCTTGTTGATACTTGGTGGTAATGATCAGTACACAAATCCCACTTGGCTTACCAAATTTTGTTCTTCCTAGGTTGAAGCGTTCGTCTACAGTAGCAGTATTTATATTTAGGTTTCCCTCTGTTCTCTCCTATATAGATAGATGAATTTGGAACTCTAAATCCAACATGGTTTGTAGTAGCTCTTTGAAACTTGACAAAATAGAGGAGTTCTCAGTTTTGTCTCTATGGTTTGTTTCCTCTTAGGTAGCCCTAGGCACAGACTGTGGAAAGCACTTTCATTGAGATGGGTTGCCAAGCTTCTAAGAAATAACGAGTTTCCGAAATACCAGCAAATATTTTTTCACACAATCTTGTTGATACTTGGTGGTTATGATCAGCACACAAATCCCACATGGCTCACCAATTTTTTTTCTTCTAGGTTGAAGCGTTCGTCTACAGTAGCAGTTTATATATTTAGGTTTCTATTTGTTCTCTCCTATATAGATAGATGAATTTGGGAACTCTAAATCCAACATGGTTTGTAGTAGCTCTTTGAAATTGACAGAATAAAGGAGTTCTCACATTTGTCTCTATGGTTTGTTTCCTCTTCAAGTAGCCTAGGCACAGACTGTGGAAAAGCACTTTCATTGAGAGGGGTTGCCAAGCTTCTAAGAAATAACGAGTTTTCCGAAATACCAGCAAATATTTTTTCACCCAATCTTGATGATACTCGGTGGTAATGATCAGTACACAAATCCCACTTGGCTTACAAATTTTGTTCTTCCAGGTTGAAGCGTTCGTCTACAGTAGCAATTTTTATATTTAGGATTCTCTCTGTTCTCTCCTATATAGATAGATGAATTTGGAACTCTAAATGCAACATGCTTTGTAGTAGCTCCTTGAAACTTGACCAAAATACAGGAGTTCTCAGTTTTGTCTCTATGGTTTGTTTCCTCTTCAAGTAGCCCAAGGAACAGACTGTGGAAAAGCACTTTCATTGAAAGTGGTTGCCAAGCTTCTAAGAAATAACGAGTTTCCGAAATACCAGCAAATATTTTTTCACCCAATCTTGATGATACTTGTTGCTAATGTTCAGTACACAAATCCCACTTGGCTCACCAAATTTAGTTCTTCTAGGTTGAAACGTTCGTGTACAGTAGCAATTTTTATATTTAGGTTTCCGTTCTATTCTCTCCTATATAGAAGAGATGAATTTGGAACCCTAAATCCAACATGGTTTGTCGTAGCTGTTTGAAACTTGACAAAATAAAGGAGTTCTCAGTTTTGTCTCTATGGTTTGTTTCCTCTTAAACTAGCCCTAGGCACAGACTGTGGAAAGCACTTTCATTGTGATGGGTTGTCAGGCATCTAAGAAATAACGAGTTTCCGAAATACCAGCAAATATTTTTTCACACAGTCTTGTTGATACTTGGTGGTAATGATCAGTACACAAATCCCACTTGCCTCACCAAATTTTGTTCTTCTAGGTTGAAGCGTTCGTCTACAGTAGCAGTTTTTATATTTAGGTTTCCCTCTGTTCTCTCCTATATAGATAGATGAATTTGGAACTCTAAATCCAACATGGTTTGTAGTAGCTCTTTGAAACTTGACAAAATAGAGGAGTTCTCAGTTTTGTCTCTATTGTTTGTTTCCTCTTAAAGTAGCCCTAGGCACAGACTGTGGAAAGCACTTTCATTGAGATGGGTTGCCAAGATTCTAAGAAATAACGAGTTTCCGAAATACCAGCAAATATTTTTTCACACAATCTTGTTGATACTTGGTGGTAATGATCAGCACACAAATCCCACATGGCTCACCAAATTTTGTTCTTCTAGGTTGAAGCGTTCGTCTACAGTAGCAGTTTTTATATTTAAGTTTCTCTCTGTTCTCTCCTATATAGATAGATGAATTTGGAACTCTAAATCCAACATGGTTTGTAGTAGCTCTTTGAAATTGACAAAATAAAGGAGATCTTAGATTTGTCTCTATGGTTTGTTTCCTCTTCAAGTAGCGCTAGGCACAGACTGTGGAAAAGCACTTTCATTGAGAGGGTTTGCCTAGCTTCTAAGAAATCACGAGTTTCCGAAATACCAGCAAACATTTTTTCACCCAATCTTGATGATACTTGTTGCTAATAATCAGTACACAAATCCCACTTGGCTCACCAAATTTAGTTCTTCTAGGTTGAAGCGTTCGTGTACAGTAGCAGTTTTTATATTTAGGTTTCCCTCTGTTCTCTCCTATACAGATAGATGAATTTTGGAACTCTAAATCCAACATGGTTTGTAGTAGCTATTTGAAACTTGACAAAATAAAGGAGTTCTCAGTTTTGTCTCTATGGTTTGTTTCCTCTTCAAGTAGCCCTAGGCACAGACTGTGGAAAGCACTTTCATTGAGAGGGGTTGCCAAGTCTACGAAATAACGAGTTTCCGAAATACCAGCAAATATTTTTTCTCCCAATCTTGATGATACTTGGTGCTAATGGTCAGTACACAAATCCCACTTGGCTTACCAAATTTTGTTCTTCTAGGTTGAAGCGTTCGTCTACAGTAGCAGTTTTTATATTTAGGTTTCCCTCTGTTCTCTCCTATATAGAAAGATGAATTTGGAACTCTAATTCCAACATGGTTTGTAGTAGCTCTTTGAAACTTGAAAAAATAAAGGAGTTCTCAGTTTTGTCGCTATGGGTTGTTTCCTCTTCAAGTAGCCCTAGGCACAGACTGTGGAAAAGCACTTTAATTGAGAGGGTTTGCCAAGCTTCTAAGAAATCACGTGTTTCCGAAATACCAGCAAACATTTTTTCACCAATCTTGATGATACTTGTTGCTAAATGATCAGTACACAAATCCCACTTGGCTCTCCAAATTTTTTTCTTCTAAGTTGAAGCGTTCGTCTACAGTACAGTTTTTATATTTAGGTTTCCCTCTGTTCTCTCCTATATAGAAAGATGAATTTGGAACTCTAATTCCAACATGGTTTGTAGTAGCTCTTTGAAACTTGAAAAAATAAAGGAGTTCTCAGATTTGTCTCTATGGTTTGTTTCCTCTTCAAGTAGCCCTAGGCACAGACTGTGGAAAAGCACTTTCATTGGGAGGGGTTCCCAAGCTTATAAGAAATCACGAGTTTCCGAAATACCAGCAAATATTTTTTCACCCAATCTTGATGACACTTGCTGGTAATGATCAGTACACAAATCCCACGTGGCTCACAAATTTTGTTCTTCTTGGTTGAAGCGTTCGTCTATAGTAGCAGTTTTTATATTTAGGTTTCACTCTGTTCTCTCCTATATAGATAGATGAATTTGGAACTCTAAATCCAACATGGTTTGTAGTAGCTCTTTGATACTTGACAAAAATAAAGGAGTTCTCAGTTTTGTCTCTATGGTTTGTTTCCTCTTCAAGTAGCCCTAGGCACA
>NW_027514334.1:26411-53476 GCF_048772815.1 Callospermophilus lateralis | reverse complement strand
ACAAGTTTCCGAAATACAGGCAAATATTTTTTCACCCAATGTTGATGATAATTGGTGGTAATGATCAGTACACAAAATCCACACTTGGGCTCACCATATTTTGTTCTTCTGGTTGGAAGCATTCGTCTACAGTAGCAGTTTTTATTTTTAGGTTTCACTCTGTTCTCTCCTATATTGATAGATGAATTTGAACTCTAAATCCAACATGGTTTGTAGTAGCTCTTTGAAACTACACAAAGTAAAGGAGTTCTCAGTTTTGTCTCTATGGTTTGTTTCCTCTTCAATTCGCCCTAGGCACAGACTGTAGAAAAGCACTATCATTGAGAAGGGTTGCCAAGGTTTTAAGAAATAACGAGTTTCCAAAATACCAGCAAAAATTTTTCACCCAATCTTGATGATACTTGGTGGTAATGATTAGTACACAAATCCCAGTTGGCTCACTAAAATTTCTTCTTCTAGGTTTAAGCGTTCGTTTACAGTAGCAGTTTTTATTTTTAGGTTTCATTCTGTTCTCTCCAATATAGATAGATGAATTTGGAACTCTAAATCCAACATGGTTTGTAGTAGCTCTTTGAAACTTGACAAAATAACATGAGTTCTCAGTTTTTGTCTCTTTGATTTGTTGCCGCTTCGTGTAGTCCTAAGCAGAGACTGTGAAAAGCACTTTCATTGAAAGTGGTTGCCAAGCTTCCAATTAATTACGAGTTTCCGAAATTCAGCAAATATTTTTTTCACCCAATGTTGATGATACGTGGTGGTAATGACAAGTACACAAATCCCACTTGGCTCACCAAATTTTGTTTTCCTAGGTTGAAGCGTTCGTTTACAGAGGAGTTTTTATTTTTAGGTTTCACTCTGTTCTCTCCTATATAGATAGATGAATTTGGAACTCTAAATCAAACATGGTTTGTAGTAGCTCTTTGAAACTTGACAAAAGAAAGGAGTTCTCAGTTTTGTCTCTATGGTTTGTTTCCACTTCAAGTAGTCCTAGGCACAGACTGTAGAAAAGCACTTTCAATGAGAAGGGATTGCCAAGCTTCTAAGAAATAAAGAGTTTCTGAAATACCAGCCCAAAAACCATTGATGATACCTGGTGGTAATGATTGGTACACAAATCCCACTTGACTCACCAAATTTTGTTCTTCTAGGTTAAAGCGTTTGTTTACATTAGCAGTTTTAATTTTTTTAAGTTCTCCTTTGTTCTCTCCTATTAGATAGATGAATTTGGAACTGTAACTCCAACATGGTTTGTAGAGCTCTTTGAACTAGTTTAAAAGGAGTTCTCAGTTTTGTCTCTATGATTGGTTTCCAGCTTCATGTTGTCCTAACACAGACTGTGAAAAGCACTTTCATTGAAAGGGTTTGCCAAGCTTCTAAGAAATAACGAGTTTCCGAAATACCAGCAAATATTTTTTCACCCAATGTTGATGTTACTTGGTGGTAATGATCAATACACAAATCCCACTTGGCTCACCAAATTTTCTTCTTCTAGGTTGAAGCGTTCCTTTACAGTATCAGTTTTTATATTTAGGTTTCACTCTGTTCTCTCCTATATTGATAGATGAATTTGGAACTCTAAATCCAACATGGTTTGTAGTACTCTTTGAAACTTGACAAAATAAAGGAGTTCTCAGTTTTTTCTCTATGGTTTGTTTCCTTTTCAAGTAGTCCTAGGCACAGACTGTGGAAAAGCACTTTCATTGAGGGTGCCAAGCTTCTAAGAAATAATGAGTTTCCGAAATTCCAGCAAATATTTTTTCACCCAATCTTGATGATACGTCGTGGTAGTGACAGTACACAAATCCCACTTGGCTAACCAAATTTGTTCTTCTAGGTTGAAGCGTTCTTACAGTACCAGTTTTTATTTTTAAGTTTCACTATGTTCTCTCCTATATTGATAGATGAATTTGGAACTCTAAATCCAACATGGTTTGTAGTAGCTCTATGAAACGTGACAAAATAAAGGAGTTTTCAGATTTGTCTCTATTATTTGTTTCCGCAAGATGTAGCCCTAAGCAGAGACTGTGGCAAAGCACTTTCATTGAAAGGGGATGCCAGGTTTCGAAGAAATTACGAGTTTCCGAAATACCAGCAAATATTTTTTCAGCCAGTGTTGATATACGTGGTGGTAATGAAAAGTACACAAATCACACTTGGCTCACCAAGTTTTGTTCTTCTAGGTTGAAGCGTTTGTTTACAGTAGCAGTTTTTATTTTTAGGGTTCACTCTGTTCTCTCCTATATAGATAGATGAATTTGGAACTCTAATTCAACATGGTTTGTAGTAGCTCTTTGAAAGTTGACAAAATAAAGGAGTTGTCAGTTTTGTCTCTATGGTTTGTTTCCTCTTCAAGTAGCCCTAGGCACAGACTGTGGAAATGCACTTTCAATGAGATTGGTTGCCAAGCTTCTAAGAAAAACGAGTTTCCTAAATAGCAGCAAATATTTTTTCACCCAATCTTGATGATACTGGTGGTAATGATCAGTACACAAATCCCAGTTGGCTCACCAAATTTTGTTCCTCTATGTTGACGCGTTCGTCTACAGTAGCAGTTTTATATTTAGGTTTCACTCTGTTCTCTCCTATATTAAAGATGAATTTGGAACTCTAAATCCAAATGGGTTTGTAGTAGCTCTTTGAAACTTGACAAAGTAAAGGAGTTCTCAGTTTTGTCTCTATGATTTGTTTCCCGCTTCATGTAGCCCTAAGCAATAAGACTGTGTGAAAAGCACTTCATTGGAAAAGGCATTTCCCAAGCTTCCAAGAAATTATGAGTTTCCGAAACACCAGCAAATATTTTTTCACCCAGGGTTGATGATACGTTGTGGTAATGATCGGTACACAAATCCCACTTGGCTCACCAAATTTTTTCTTCTAGGTTGAAGCGTTCGTCTGCTGTAGCAGTTTTTATATTTAGGTTTCACTCTGTTCTCTCCTATATAGATAGATGAATTTGGAACTCTAAATCAAACATGGCTTGCAGTAGCTCTTTGAAACTTGACAAAATAAAGTAGTTATCAGTTTTGTCTCTATGGTTTGTTTCCTCTTCAAGTAGCCCTAGGCACAGACGGTGGAAAAGCACATTCATTGAGAGGGGTTGCCAAACTTCTAAGAAATAAGGAGTTTCAAAAATACCAGCAAATATTTTTCACCAACTGTTGATGATACTTGGTGGTAATGATCAGTACACAAATCCCACTTGGGTCACCAAATTTTGTTCTTCTAGGTTGAAGCGTTCGTTTACAGTAGTAGTTTTTATTCTTAGGTTTCACTCTGTTCTCTGCTATATAGATAGATGAATTTGGAACTCTAAATCCAACATGGTTTGTAGTAGCTCTTTGAAACTTGACAAAATAAAGGAGTACTCAGTTTTGTCTCAATGGTTGGTTTCCTCTTCAATTACCCCTAGGAACAGACTGTGGAAAAGCACTTTCATTTAGTGGGGTTGCCAAGCTTCTAAGAAATAACGAGTTTCCGAAATTCCAGCAAATATTTTTTCACCCAATGTTGATGATACTTGGTGGTAATGATCAGTACACAACTCCCACTTGGCTCACCAAATTTTGTTCTTCTTGGTTGAAGCGTTTGTCTACCTTAGCAGTTTTTATTCTTAGGTTTCCCTCTGTTGTCTCCTATATAGATAGATGAATTTGGAACTCTAAATCAAACATGGTTTGTAGAGGCTCTATGTAACTTCACAAAATAAAGGAGTTCTCAGTTTTTTCTATATGGTTTGTTTCCTCTTCAAGTAGTCCTAGGGACAGACTTTGGAAAAGCATTTTCATTGAGAGGGGTTGCCAATCTTCTAAGAAATAACAAGTTTCCGAAATACCAGCAAATATTTTTTCACCGAATCTTGATGATACTTGGTGGTAATGATCGGTACACAAATCCCACTTGGCTCACCAAATTTTGTTCTTCTAGGTTGAAGCGTTCGTCTACAGTAGCAGTTTTAATATTTACGTTTCACTATATTCTCTGCTATATAGATAGATGAATTTGGAACTATAAATCCAACATGGTTTGTAGTAGCTCTTTGAAACTTGAGAAAATAAAGGAGATCTCAGTTTTTTCCCTATGGTTTGTTTCCTCTTCAAGAAGCCCTAGGCGAAGACGGTGGAACAGCACTTTCATTGAGAGGGTTTGCCAAGCTTCTAAGAAATAACGATTTCCGAAATACCAGCAAATATTTTTCACCCAATCTTGATGATACGTGGTGGTAATGACAAGTCCACAAATCCCACTTGGCTCACCAAATTTTGTTCTTCTAAGTCGAAGCGTTCGTTTACAGTAGCAGTTTTTATTTTTAGGTTTCACTCTGTTCTCCATATAGATAGATGAATTTGGAACTCTATATCCAACATGGTTTGTAGTAGCTCTTTGAAACTTGACAAAATAAAGAAGTTCTCAGTTTTGTCTCTATGGTTTCTTTCCTCTTCATGTACCCGTAGAAACAGAATGTGGAATAGCACTTTCATTGAATGGGGTTGCAAAACTTCTAAGAAATAACGAGTTTCCGAAATACCACCAAATATTTTTTCACAAAATCTTGATGACACATCGTGGTAATGATCAGTACACAAATCCCACTTGGCTCACCAAATTTTGTTCTTCTAGGTTGAAGCGTTCCTCTACAGTAGCAGTTTTTATATTTAGGTTTCACTATGTTCTCTCCTATATAGATAGTTGAATTTGGAACTCTAAATCCAATATGGTTTGTAGTAGCTCTTTGAAAGTTGACAAAGTAAAGGAGTTTTCAGTTTTGTCTCTATGATTTGTTTCCGCTTCATGTAGCCCTAAGCAGAGACTGTGGAAAAGCACTTTCATTGAAAGGGGTTGCCAAGCTTCCAGGAAATTACGAGTTTCTGAAATACCAGAAAATAGTTTTTTCAACCAAGGTTGATGAAACGTGGTGGTAATGATCGGTACACAAATCCCACTTGGCTTACCAAATTTTGTTGTGCTAGGTTGAAGCGTTCGTCTACAGTAGCAGTTTTTATATTTAGGTTTCACTCTGTTCTCGGCTATATAAATAGATGAATTTGGAACTCTAAATCCAACATGGTATGTAGTAGTTCTTTGAAACTTGAAAAAATAAAGGAGTTCTCAGTTTTGTCTCTATGATTTCTTTCCGCTTCAAGTAGCCCTAAGCAGAGACTGTGGAAAAGCACTTTCATTGAGAGGGGTTGCCAATCTTCTAAGAAATTACGAGTTTCCGAAATACCAGCAAATATTTTTTCTCCCAATCTTGATGATACTAGGTGGTAATGATCGGTACACAAATCCCACTTTGCTCACAAATTTTGTTCTTCTAGGTTGTAGCGTTTGTTTACAGTAGCAGTTTTTATATTTAGGTTTCACTCTGTTCTCTGCTATATAGATAGATGAATTTGGAACTCTAAATGCAACATGGTTTGTAGTAGCTCTTTGAAACTTGACAAAATAAAAAGAGTTCTCAGTTTTGTCTCAATGGTTTGTTTCCTCTTCAAGTACCCCTAGGAACAGACTTTGGAAAGCACTTTCATTGCGTGGTTTGCCCAGCTTCTAAGAAATAACAAGTTTCTGAAATACCAGCAAATATTTTTTCACGCTATCATGATGACACTTGGTGGTAATGATCAGTACACAAATCCCACTTGGCTCACCAAATTTTGTTCTTCTAGGTCGAAGCAATCGTCTACAGTAGCAATTTTTATATTTAGGTTTCACTCTGTTCTCTCCTATATAGATAGATGAATTGGAACTCTAAATCCAACATGGTTTGTAGTAGCTCTTTGAAACTTGACAAAAGAAAGGAGTTCTCAGTTTTGTCTCTATGGATTGTTTCCTCGTCAAGTAGCCCTAGGCAATGACAGTGGAAATGCACTTTTATTGAGAGGGGTTGCCAAGCTTCTAAGAAATAACGAGTTTCCGAAATACCAGCAAATATTATTTCACCCAATCTTGATGATACTTGGTGGTGATGATAGGTAACAAATCCCACTTGGCTCACCAAATTTTGTTCTTCTAGGTTGAAGCGTTCGTCTACAGTAGCAGTTTTTATATTTAGGTTTCACTCTGTTCTCTCCTATATAGACAGATGAATTTGGAAACTCTAAATCCAATATGGTTTGTGGTAGCTCTTTGAAACTTGACAAAATAAGGGAGTTCTCAGTTTTGTCTCTATGATTTCTTTCCGCTTCAAGTAGCCCTAAGCAGACTGTGGAAAAGCATTTCATTGAGAGGGGTTGCCAATCTTCCAGAAATCACGAGTTTCCGAAATACCAGCAAATATTTTTTCTCCCAATCTTGATGATACTAGGTGGTAATGATCGGTACACAAATCCCACTTTGCTCACCAAATTTTGTTCTTCTAGGTTGTAGCGTTTGTTTACAGTAGCAGTTTTTATTTTTAGGTTTCACTCTGTTCTCTGCTATATAGATAGATGAATTTGGAAACTCTAAATCCAACATGGTTTGTAGTAGCTCTTTGAAACTTGACAAAATAAAGGAGTTCTCAGTTTTTTCTCTATGGTTTGTTTCCTCTTCAAGTAGTCCTAGGCACAGACTTTGGAAAAGCACTTTCATTGAGAGGGGTGCCAAGCTTCTAAGAAATAATGAGTTTCCGAAATTCCAGCAAATATTTTTTCACCCAATCTTGATGATACGTCGTGGTAGTGACAAGTACACAAATCCCACTTGGCTAAACCAAATTTTGTTCTTCTAGGTTGAAGCGTTCGTTTACAGTAGCAGTTTTTATTTTTAGGTTTTCACTCTGTTCTCTCCTATATTGATAGATGAATTTGGAACTCTAAATCCAACATGGTTTGTAGTAACTCTTTGAAACTTGACAAAATAAAGGAGTTCTCCGTTTTGTCTCTATGGTTTGTTTCATCTTCAAGTAGCCCTAGGCACAGAGTGTGGAAAAGCACTTTCATTGAGAGGGGTTACCAAGCTTCTAAGAAATAACAAGTTTCGAAATACCAGCAAATATTATTTCACCCAATCTTGATGATACATGGTGGTAATGACCAGTACAGAAATCCCACTTGGCTCAAAAAAATTTTGTTCTTCTAGGTTGAAGCGTTCGTCTACAGTAGCAGTTTCTTTATTTAGGTTTCAGTTTGTTCTCTCCTATATAGATAGATGAATTTGAACTCTAAATCCAACATGGTTTGTAGTAGCTCTTTGTAACTTGACAAAATAAAGGAGTTTTCAGTTTTGTCTCTATGATTTGTTTCTGCTTTATGTAGCCGTAAGCAGAGACTGTGGAAATGCACTTTCATTGAAAGGGGTTGCCAAGCTTCCAAGAAATTACGTGTTTCCGAAATACCAGCAAATATTTTTTCAACCAATGTTGATGATACGTGGTGGTAATGACAAGTACACAAATCCCACTTACCTCACCAAATATTGTTCTTCTAGGTTCAAGCGTTCGTTTACAGTAGCAGTTTTTATTTTTAGGTTTCACTCTGTTCTCTCCTATATAGATAGATGAATTTGGAACTCTAAATCCAACATGGTTTGTAGTAGCTTCTTGAAACTTGACAAAATAAAGCAGTTCTCAGTTTTTTCTCTATGGTTTGTTTCCTCTTCAAGTAGCCCTAGGCACAGACTGTGGAAAAGCACCTTCATTGAGAGGGGTTTCCAAGCTTCTAAGAAATAACAAGTTTCCGAAATACAGGCAAATATTTTTTCTCCCAATCTTGATGATACTAGGTGGTAATGATCGGTACACAAATCCCACTTTGCTCACCAAATTTTGTTCTTCTAGGTTGTAGCGTTTGTTTACAGTAGCGGTTTTTATTTTTAGGTTTCACTCTGTTCTCTCCTATATTGATAGATGAATTTGAACTCTAAATCCAACATGGTTTGTAGTAGCTCTTTGAAACTACACAAAGTAAAGGAGTTCTCAGTTTTGTCTCTATGGTTTTTTTCCTCTTCAATTCGCCCTAGGCACAGACTGTAGAAAAGCACTATCATTGAGAAGGGTTGCCAAGGTTTTAAGAAATAACGAGTTTCCAAAATACCAGCAAAAATTTTTTCACCCAATCTTGATGATACTTGGTGGTAATGATTAGTACACAAATCCCAGTTGGCTCACTAAAATTTCTTCTTCTAGGTTTAAGCGTTCGTTTACAGTAGCAGTTTTTATTTTTAGGTTTCATTCTGTTCTCTCCTATATAGATAGATGAATTTGGAACTCTAAATCCAACATGGTTTGTAGTAGCTCTTTGAAACTTGACAAAATAAAGGAGTTCTCAGTTTTGTCTTTTGATTTGTTGCCGCTTCGTGTAGTCCTAAGCAGAGACTGTGAAAAAGCACTTTCATTGAAAGTGGTTGCCAAGCTTCCAATTAATTACGAGTTTCCGAAATACCAGCAAATATTTTTTCAACCAATGTTGATGATACGTGGTGGTAATGACAAGTACACAAGTCCCACTTGGCTCACCAAATTTTGTTTTCCTAGGTTGAAGCGTTCGTTTACAGAGGAGTTTTTATTTTTAGGTTTCACTCTGTTCTCTCCTATATAGATAGATGAATTTGGAACTCTAAATCAAACATGGTTTGTAGTAGCTCTTTGAAACTTGACAAAAGAAAGGAGTTCTCAGTTTTGTCTCTATGGTTTGTTTCCACTTCATGTAGTCCTAGGCACAGACTGTAGAAAAGCACTTTCAATGAGAGGGATTGCCAAGCTTCTAAGAAATAACGAATTTCTGAAATACCAGCAAATATTTTTCCACCCAATCTTGATGATACCTGGTGGTAATGATTGGTACACAAATCCCACTTGACTCACCAAATTTTGTTCTTCTAGGTTGAAGCGTTTGTTTACAGTAGCAGTTTATATTTTTAAGTTCCCTTTGTTCTCTCCTATATAGATAGATGAATTTGGAACTGTAAATCCAACATGGTTTGTAGAAGCTCTTTGAAACTTGACAAAATAAAGGAGTTTTCAGTTTTGTCTCTATGATTGGTTTCCGCTTCATGTAGTCCTAAGCAGAGACTGTGGAAAAGCACTTTCATTGAAAGGGTTTGCCAAGCTTCTAAGAAATAACGAGTTTTCGAAATACCAGCAAATATTTTTTCACCCAATGTTGATGTTACTTGGTGGTAATGATCAATACACGAATCCCACTTGGCTCACCAAATTTTCTTCTTCTAGGTTGAAGCGTTCCTTTACAGTATCAGTTTTTATATTTAGGTTTCACTCTGTTCTCTCCTATATTGATAGATGAATTTGGAACTCTAAATCCAACATGGTTTGTAGTAGCTCTTTGAAACTTGACAAAATAAAGGAGTTCTCAGTTTTTTGTCTTTGGTTTGTTTCCTCTTCAAGTAGTCCTAGGCACAGACTGTGGAAAAGCACTTTCATTGAGAGGGGTGCCAAGCTTCTAAGAAATAATGAGTTTCCGAAATTCCAGCAAATATTTTTTCACCCAATCTTGATGATACGTCGTGGTAGTGACAAGTACACAAATCCCACTTGGCTAACCAAATTTTGTTCTTCTAGGTTGAAGCGTTCGTTTACAGTAGCAGTTTTTATTTTTAGGTTTCACTCTGTTCTCTCCTATATTGATAGATGAATTTGGAACTCTAAATCCAACATGGTTTGTAGTAACTCTTTGAAACTTGACAAAATAAAGGAGTTCTCCGTTTTGTCTCTATGGTTTGTTTCATCTTAAAGTAGCCCTAGGCACAGAGTATGGAAAAGCACTTTCATTGAGAGGGGTTGCCAAGCTTCTAAGAAATAACAAGTTTTGAAATACCAGCAAATATTATTTCACCCAATCTTGATGATACATGGTGGTAATGACCAGTACAGAAATCCCACTTGGCTCAAAAAAATTTTGTTCTTCTAGGTTGAAGCGTTCGTCTACAGTAGCAGTTTCTATATTTATGTTTCAGTTTGTTCTCTCTTATATAGATAGATGAATTTGAACTCTAAATCCAACATGGTTTGTAGTAGCTCTTTGTAACTTGACAAAATAAAGGAGTTTTCAGTTTTGTCTCTATGATTTGTTTCTGCTTTATGTAGCCGTAAGCAGAGACTGTGGAAATGCACTTTCATTGAAAGGGGTTGCCAAGCTTCCAAGAAATTACGTGTTTCCGAAACACCAGCAAATATTTTTTCAACCATTGTTGATGATACTTGGTGGTAATGACAAGTACACAAATCCCACTTACCTCACCAAATATTGTTCTTCTAGGTTCAAGCGTTCGTTTACAGTAGCAGTTTTTATTTTTAGGTTTCACTCTGTTCTCTCCTATATAGACAGATGAATTTGGAACTCTAAATCCAACATGGTTTGTAGTAGCTCTTTGAAACTTGACAAAATAAAGGAGTTCTCAGTTTTGTTTCGATGGTTTGTTTCCTCTTCAAGTAGCCCTAGGCACAGACTATGGAAAAGCACTTTCATTGAGAGGGGTTGCCAAGATTCTAAGAAATAACGAGTTTCCGAAATACCAGCAAATATTTTTTCACGCAATCTTGATGACACATGGTGGTAATGATCAGTACACAAATCCCACTTGGCTCAACATATTTTGTTCTTCTGGGTTGAAGCATTCGTCTACAGTAGCAGTTTTTATTTTTAGGTTTCACTCTGTTCTCTCCTATATTGATAGATGAATTTGAACTCTAAATCCAACATGGTTTGTAGTAGCTCTTTGAAACTTCACAAAGTAAAGGAGTTCTCAGTTTTGTCTCTATGGTTTGTTTCCTCTTCACGTCGCCCTAGGCACAGACTGTAGAAAAGCACTATCATTGAGAAGGGTTGCCAAGGTTTTAAGAAATAACGAGTTTAAAAAATACCAGCAAAAATTTTTTCACCCAATCTTGATGATATTTGGTGGTAATGATTAGTACACAAATCCCAGTTGGCTCACCAAAATTTCTTCTTCTAGGTTGAAGCGTTCGTTTACAGTAGCAGTTTTTATTTTTTAGGTTTCATTCTGTTCTCTCCTATATAGATAGATGAATTTGGAACTCTAAATCCAACATGGTTTGTAGTAGCTCTTTGAAACTTGACAAAATAAAGGAGTTCTCAGTTTTGTCTCTTTGATTTGTTGCCGCTTCATGTAGCCCTAAGCAGAGACTGTGGAAAAGCACTTTCATTGAAAGTGGTTGCCAAGCTTCCAATTAATTACCATTTTCTGACATACCAGAACATATTTTTTCACCCAATGTTGATGATACGTGGTGGTAATGACAAGTACACAAATCCCACTTGGCTCACCAAATTTTGTTTTCCTAGGTTGAAGCGTTCGTTTACAGAGGAGTTTTTATTTTTAGGTTTCACTCTGTTCTCTCCTATATAGATAGATGAATTTGGAACTCTAAAACCAACATGGTTTGTAGTAGCTCTTTGAAACTTGACAAAAGAAAGGAGTTCTCAGTTTTGTCTCTATGGTTTGTTTCCACTTCAAGTAGTCCTAGGCACAGACTGTTGAAAAGCACTTTCAATGAGAGGGGTTGCCAAGCTTCTAAGAAATAACGAGTTTCTGAAATACCAGCAAATATTTTTTCACCCAATGTTGATGATACCTGGTGGTAATGACTGGTACACAAATCCCACTTGACTCACCAAATTTTGTTCTTCTTGGTTGAAGCGTTCGTTTACAGTAGCAGTTTATATTTTTAAGTTCCCTCTATTCTCTCTTATATAGATAGATGAATTTGGAACTCTAAATCTAACATGGATTCTAGTAGCTTTTGAAACGTGACAAAATAAAGGAGTTTTCAGATTTGTCTCTATTATTTGTTTCCGCAAGATGTAGCCCTAAGCAGAGACTGTGGCAAAGCACTTTCATTGAAAGGGGATGCCAGGTTTCGAAGAAATTACGAGTTTCCGAAATACCAGCAAATATTTTTTCAGCCAGTGTTGATGATACGTGGTGGTAATGACAAGTACACAAATCCCACTTGGCTCACCAAATTTTTTTCTTCTAGGTCGAAGCGTTTGTTTACAGTAGCAGTTTTTATTTTTAGGGTTCACTCTGTTCTCTCCTATATAGATAGATGAATTTGGAACTCTAATTTCAACATGGTTTGTAGTAGCTCTTTGAAAGTTGACAAAATAAAGGAGTTGTCAGTTTTGTCTCTATGGTTTGTTTCCTCTTCAAGTAGCCCTAGGCACAGACTGTGGAAATGCACTTTCATTGAGATTGGTTGCCAAGCTTCTAAGAAAAAACGAGTTTCCTAAATAGCAGCAAATATTTTTTTCACCCAATCTTGATGATACTTGGTGGTAATGATCAGTACACAAATCCCAGTTGGCTCACCAAATTTTGTTCTTCTACGTTGACGCGTTCGTCTACAGTAGCAGTTTTTATATTTAGGTTTCACTCTGTTCTCTCCTATATTGACAGATGAATTTGGAACTCTAAATCCAACATGGTTTGTAGTAGCTCTTTGAAACTTGACAAAATAAAGGAGTTCTCAGTTTTGTTTCGATGGTTTGTTTCCTCTTCAAGTAGCCCTAGGCACAGACTATGGAAAAGCACTTTCATTGAGAGGGGTTGCCAAGATTCTAAGAAATAACGAGTTTCCGAAATACCAGCAAATATTTTTTCACGCAATCTTGATGACACATGGTGGTAATGATCAGTACACAAATCCCACTTGGCTCACCAAATTTTGTTCTTCTAGGTTGAAGCGTTCGTCTACAGTAGCAGTTTTTATATTTAGGTTTCACTCTGTTCTCTCCTATATAAATAGATGAATTTGGAACTCTAAATCCAATATGGTTTGTAGTAGCTCTTTGAAACTTGACAAAGTAAAGGAGTTCTCAGTTTTGTCTCTATGATTTGTTTCCGCTTCATGTAGCCCTAAGCATAGACTGTGGAAAAGCACTTTCATTGAAAGGGGTTTCCAAGCTTCCAAGAAATTATGAGTTTCCGAAACACCAGCAAATATTTTTTCACCCAGGGTTGATGATACGTTGTGGTAATGATCGGTACACAAATCCCACTTGGCTCACCAAATTTTTTCTTCTAGGGTTGAAGCGTTCGTCTGCTGTAGCAGTTTTTATATTTAGGTTTCACTCTGTTCTCTCCTATATAGATAGATGAATTTGGAACTCTAAATCAAACATGGCTTGCAGTAGCTCTTTGAAACTTGACAAAATAAAGTAGTTCTCAGTTTGTCTCTATGGTTTGTTTCCTCTTCAAGTAGCCCTAGGCACAGACGGTGGAAAAGCACATTCATTGAGAGGGGTTGCCAAACTTCTAAGAAATAAGGAGTTTCAAAAATACCAGCAAATATTTTTTCACCAAATGTTGATGATACTTGGTGGTAATGATCAGTACACAAATCCCACTTGGGTCACCAAATTTTGTTCTTCTAGGTTGAAGCGTTCGTTTACAGTAGTAGTTTTTATTCTTAGGTTTCACTCTGTTCTCTGCTATATAGATAGATGAATTTGGAACTCTAAATCCAACATGGTTTGTAGTAGCTCTTTGAAACTTGACAAAATATAGGAGTTCTCAGTTTTGTCTCAATGGTTGGTTTCCTCTTCAATTACCCCTAGGAACAGACTGTGGAAAAGCACTTTCATTTAGTGGGGTTGCAAAGCTTCTAAGAAATAACGAGTTTCCGAAATTCCAGCAAATATTTTTTCACCCAATGTTGATGATACTTGGTGGTAATGATCAGTACACAACTCCCACTTGGCTCACCAAATTTTGTTCTTCTTGGTTGAAGCGTTTGTCTACCTTAGCAGTTTTTATTCTTTGGTTTCCCTCTGTTCTCTCCTATATAGATAGATGAATTTGGAACTCTAAATCAAACATGGTTTGTAGAGGCTCTATGTAACTTCACAAAATAAAGGAGTTCTCAGTTTTTTCTCTATGGTTTGTTTCCTCTTCAAGTAGTCCTAGGGACAGACTTTGGAAAAGCATTTTCATTGAGAGCGGTTGCCAATCTTCTAAGAAATAACAAGTTTCCGAAATACCAGCAAATATTTTTTCACCGAATCTTGATGATACTTGGTGGTAATGATCGGTACACAAATCCCACTTGGCTCACCAAATTTTGTTCTTCTAGGTTGAAGCGTTCGTCTACAGTAGCAGTTTTAATATTTACGTTTCACTATATTCTCTGCTATATAGATAGATGAATTTGGAACTCTAAATCCAACATGGTTTGTAGTAGCTCTTTGAAACTTGAGAAAATAAAGGAGATCTCAGTTTTTTCCCTATGGTTTGTTTCCTCTTCAAGAAGCCCTAGGCGAAGACGGTGGAACAGCACTTTCATTGAGAGGGTTTGCCAAGCTTCTAAGAAATAACGAGTTTCCGAAATACCAGCAAATATTTTTCACCCAATCTTGATGATACGTGGTGGTAATGACAAGTCCACAAATCCCACTTGGCTCACCAAATTTTGTTCTTCTAAGTCGAAGCGTTCGTTACAGTAGCAGTTTTTATTTTTAGGTTTCACTCTGTTCTCCATATAGATAGATGAATTTGGAACTCTATATCCAACATGGTTTGTAGTAGCTCTTTGAAACTTGACAAAATAAAGAAGTTCTCAGTTTTGTCTCTATGGTTTCTTTCCTCTTCATGTACCCCTAGAAACAGAATGTGGAATAGCACTTTCATTGAATGGGGTTGCAAAGCTTCTAAGAAATAACGAGTTTCTGAAATACCACCAAATATTTTTTCACAAAATCTTGATGACACATCGTGGTAATGATCAGTACACAAATCCCACTTGTTTCACCAAATTTTGTTCTTCTAGGTTGAAGCGTTCCTCTACAGTAGCAGTTTTTATATTTAGGTTTCACTCTGTTCTCTCCTATATAGATAGTTGAATTTGGAACTCTAAATCCAATATGGTTTGTAGTAGCTCTTTGAAAGTTGACAAAGTAAAGGAGTTTTCAGTTTTGTCTCTATGATTTGTTTCCGCTTCATGTAGCCCTAAGCAGAGACTGTGGAAAAGCACTTTCATTGAAAGGGGTTGCCAAGCTTCCAGGAAATTACGAGTTTCTGAAATACCAGAAAATAGTTTTTTCAACCATGGTTGATGAAACGTTGTGGTAATGATCGGTACACAAATCCCACTTGGCTTACCAAATTTTGTTGTGCTAGGTTGAAGCGTTCGTCTACAGTAGCAGTTTTTATATTTAGGTTTCACTCTGTTCTCGGCTATATAGATAGATGAATTTGGAACTCTAAATCCAACATGGTATGTAGTAGTTCTTTGAAACTTGAAAAAATAAAGGAGTTCTCAGTTTTGTCTCTATGATTTCTTTCCGCTTCAAGTAGCCCTAAGCAGAGACTGTGGAAAAGCCCTTTCATTGAGAGGGGTTGCCAATCTTCTAAGAAATTACGAGTTTCCAAAATACCAGCAAATATTTTTTCTCCCAATCTTGATGATACTAGGTGGTAATGATCGGTACACAAATCCCACTTTGCTCACCAAATTTTGTTCTTCTAGGTTGTAGCGTTTGTTTACAGTAGCAGTTTTTATTTTTAGGTTTCACTCTGTTCTCTGCTATATAGATAGATGAATTTGGAACTCTAAATGCAACATGGTTTGTAGTAGCTCTTTGAAACTTGACAAAATAAAAGAGTTCTCAGTTTTGTCTCAATGGTTTGTTTCCTCTTCAAGTACCCCTAGGAACAGACTTTTAAAAGCACTTTCATTGCGTGGGTTTGCCAAGCTTCTAAGAAATAACGAGTTTCTGAAATACCAGCAAATATTTTTTCACGCTATCATGATGACACTTGGTGGTAATGATCAGTACACAAATCCCACTTGGCTCACCAAATTTTTTTCTTCTAGGTCGAAGCGTTCGTCTACAGTAGCAATTTTTATATTTAGGTTTCACTCTGTTCTCTCCTATATAGATAGATGAATTTGGAACTCTAAATCCAACATGGTTTGTAGTAGCTCTTTGAAACTTGACAAAAGAAAGGAGTTATCAGTTTTGTCTCTATGGATTGTTTCCTCGTCAAGTAGCCCTAGGCAATGACAGTGGAAATGCACTTTTATTGGGAGGGGTTGCCAAGCTTCTAAGAAATAACGAGTTTCCGAAATACCAGCAAATATTTTTTCACGCTATCTTGATGACACTTGGTGGTAATGATCAGTACACAAATCCCACTTGGCTCACCAAATTTTGTTCTTTTAGGTCGAAGCGTTCGTCTACAGTAGCAGTTTTTATATTTAGGTTTCACTCTGTTCTCTGCTATATAGATAGATGAATTTGAAACTCTAAATCCAATATGGTTCGTAGTAGCTCTTTGAAACTTGACAAAGTAAAGGAGTTCTCAGTTTTGTCCCTATGATTTGTATCCGCTTCATGTAGCCCTCAGCAGAGACTGTGGAAAAGCACTTTCATTGAGAGGGGTTGCCAAACTTCTAAGAAATAATGAGTTTCCAAAATACCAGCAAATATTTTTTCTCCCAAGGTTGATGATACTTGGTGATCATGATCGGCATACAAATCCCACTTGTTCACCAAATTTTTTTCTTCTAGGTTGGAGCGTTCGTCTACCTTAGCAGGTTTTATATTTAGGTTTCCCTCTGTTCTCTCCTATATAGATAGAGGAATTTGGAACTCTAAATCCAATATCGTTTGAGTAGCTCTTTGGAACTTGACAAAATAAAGGAGTTCTCAGTTTTGTTTCGATGGTTTGTTTCCTCTTCAAGTAGCCCTAGGCACAGACTATGGAAAAGCACTTTCATTGAGAGGGGTTGCCAAGCTTCTAAGAAATAAATAGTTTCCGAAATACCAACAAATATTTTTTCACGGAACCTTGATGATACTTGGTGGTAATGATCAGTACACAAATCCCACTTGGCTCACCAAATTTTGTTCTTCTAGGTTGAAGCGTTAGTTTACAGTAGCAGGTTTCATATTTAGGTTTCACTCTGTTCTCCCCTATATAGACAGATGAATTTGGAACTCTAAATCCAATATCGTTTGTAGTAGCTCTTTGAAACTTGACAAAAAAAAGGAGTACTCAGTTTTGTCTCTATGATTTTGTTTCCGTTTCAAGTAACCCTAGGCAGAGACTGTGGAAAAGCACTTTCATTGAGAGGGGTTGCCAAGCTTCCAAGAAATTACGAGTTTCCGAAATACCAGCAAATATTTTTTCACACAATCTTGATGATACTTGGTGGTAATGATCAGTACACAAATCCCACTTGGCTCACCAAATTTTGTTCTTCTAGGTTGAAGCGTTCATCAACAGTATTAGTTTTAATATTTAGGTTTCACTCTATTCTCTGCTATATAGAATGATGAATTTGGAACTCTAAATCCAACATGGTTTGTAGTAGCTCTTTGAAACTTGAGAAAATAAAGGAGTTCTCAGTTTTGTCTCTATGGTTTGTTTCCTCTTCAAGAAGCCCTAGGCAAAGACGGTGGAAAAGCACTTTCATTGAGAGGGTTTGCCAAGCTTCTAAGAAATAACGAGTTTCCGAAATACCAGCAAGTATTTTTCACCCTATCTTGATGATACGTGGTGGTAATGACAAGTCCACAAATCCGACTTGGATCACCAAATTTTGTTCTTCTAAGTTGAAGCGTTCGTTTACAGTATCAGTTTTTATTTTTAGGTTTCACTCTGTTCTCCCTATAGATAGATGAATTTGGAACTCTATATACAACAAGGTTTATAGTAGCTCTTTGAAACTTGACAAAATAAAGGAGTACTCAGTTTTGTCTCTATGATTTTGTTTCCGTTTCAAGTAACCCTAAGCAGAGTCTGTGGAAAAGCACTTTCATTGAGAGGGGTTGCCAAACTTCTAAGAAATTACGAGTTTCCGAAATACCAGCAAATATTTTTCACCCAATCTTGATGATACCTGGTGGTAATGACAAGTCCAAATATCCCACTTGGCTCAAGAAATATTGTTCTTCTAAGTTGAAGCGTTCGTTTACAGTAGCAGTTTTTATTTTTTGGTCACTCTGTTCTCCATATAGATAGATGAATTTGGAACTCTATATCCAACATGGTTTGTAGTAGCTCTTTGAAACTTAACAAAATAAAGAAGTTCTCTGTTTTGTCTCTATGGTTTGTATCTTCTTCATATACCCCTATTAACAGACTGTGGAATAGCACTTTCATTGAGTGGGGTTGCAAAGTTCTAAGAAATAACGAGTTTCCGAAATACCAGCAAATATTTTTTCACCCAATCATGATGATACTTAGTGGTAATGATCGGTCTCTATGATTTGTTTCCGCTTCATGTAGTCAGCCCTAAGCAGAGACTGTGGAAAAGCACTTTCATTGAAAGGGGTTGCCAACCTTCCAGAAAATTACGAGTTTCCGAAATACCAGCAAATATTTTTGCACCCAAGCTTGATGATACGTGGTGGTAATGATCAGTACACAAATCCCACTGGGCTCACCAAATTTTGTTCTTCTAGGTTGAAGCGATCGTCTACAGTAGCAGTTTTTATATTTAGGTTTCAATCTGTTTTCTGCTATATAGATAGATGAATTTGGAACGCTAAACCCAACATGGTTTGTAGTAGCTCTTTGAAAATTGACAAAATAAAGGAGTTCTCAGTTTTGTCTCTATGGTTTGTTTCCTCTTCAAGTAGCCCTAGGCACAGACGGTGGAAAAGCACTTTCATTGAGAGGGGTCGCCAAACTTCTAAGAAATAACGAGTTTCCGAAATACCAGAAAATACTTTTTCACCCAATGTTGATGATACTTGGTGGCAATGATCAGTACACAAATCCCACTTGTCTCACCAAATTTTGTTCTTCTAGGTTGAAGAGTTCGTTTACAGTAGAAGTTTTTATATTTAGGTTTCACTCTGTTCTCCCCTATATAGACAGAAGAATTTGGAACTCTAAATCCAATATCGTTTGAGTAGCTCTTTGAAACTTGACAAAATAAAGGAGTTCTCAGTTTTTTGTCTATGATTTGTTTCCGCTTTAAGTAGCCCTATGCAGAGACTCTGGAAAAGCACTTTCATTGAGAGGGGTTGCCAAGCTTCTAAGAAATAACGAGTTTCTGAAATACCAGCAAATATTATTCACCCAATCTTGATGATACATGGTGGTGAAGATCGGTACACAAATACCATTTGGCTAACAAAATTTTGTTCTTCTAGGTTGAAGCGTTCGTCTACAGTACCAGTTTTTATATTTAGGTTTCACTCTGTTCTCTCCTATATAGATAGATGAATTTGGAACTCTAAATCCAATATGGTTTGTAGTAGCTCTTTGAAAGTTGACAAAATAAAGGAGTTCTCAGTTTTGTCTCCATGTTTTTTTTCTGCTTCAAGTAGCCCTAAGCAGAGACTGTGGAAATGCACTTTCATTGAGAGGGGTTGCCAAGCTTCCAAGAAATTACGAGTTTCCGAAATACCAGCAAATATTTTTTCACCCAAGGTTGATGATACGTGGTGGTAATGATCGTTACACAAATCCCATTTGGCTCACCAAATTTTGATCTTCTATATTGAAGCGTTCGTCTACAGTAGCAGTTTTTATATTTAGGTTTCACTCTGCTCTCTGCTATATAGATAGATGAATTTGGAACTCTAAATCCAACATGGTTTGTAGTAGCTCTTTGAAACTTGACAAAATAAAGGAGTTCTCAGTTTTGTCACTATGGTTTGTTTCCTCTTCAAGTAGCCCTAGGCACAGACGGTGGAAAAGCACATTCATTAAGAGGGGTTGCCAAACTTCTAAGAAATAACGAGTTTCCGAAATAACAGCAAATACTATTTCACCCAATCTTGATGATACTTGGTGGTAAGGACAAGTGCACAAATCCCACTTGGCTCACCAAATTTTGTTCTTCTAGGTTGAAGCGTTCGTCTACAGTAGCAGTTTTTATATTTAGGTTTCACTCTGTTCTCTCCTATATAGATAGAGGAATTTTAAACTCTAAATCCAATATGGTTTGTAGTAGCTCTTTGAAACTTGACAAAATAAAGGAGTTCTCAGTTTTGTCTCCATGGTTTGTTTCCGCTTCAAGTAGCCCTAAGCAGAGACTGTGCAAATGCACTTTCATTGAGAGGGGTTGCCAAGCTTCCAAGAAATTACGATTTTCCGATATACCAGCAAATATTTTTTCACCCAAACTTGAGGATACGTGGTGGTAATGACAAGTCCACAAATCCCACTTGGATCACCAAATTTTTTTCTTCTAGGTTGAAGCGTTCGTCTACAGTAGCAGTTTTTACATTTAGGTTTCACTCTGTTCTCTCCTATATAGATAGATGAATTTGGAACTCTAAATCCAATATGGTTTGTAGTAGCTCTTTGAAACTTGACCAAGTAAAGGAGTTCTCAGTTTTGTCTCTATGATTTGTTTCTGCTTCATGTAGCCAGCCCTAATCAGAGACTGTGGAAAAGCACTTTCATTGAGAGGGGTTGCCAAGCTTCCAGAAAATTACGAGTTTCCGAAATACCAGCAAATATTTTTGCACCCAAGGTTGATGATACGTGGTGGTAATGATCGGTACACAAATCCCACTGGGCTCACCAAATTTTGTTCTTCTAGGTTGAAGCGTTCGTCTACCTTAGCAGTTTTTATATTTTGGATTCCCTCTGTTCTCTCCTATATAGATAGATGAATTTGGAACTCTAAATCCAACATGGTTTACAGTAGCTCTTTGAAACTTGACAAAATAAAGTAGTTCTCAGTTTTGTCTCTATGTTTTGTTTCCTCTTCAAGTAGAACTAGGCACAGACTGTGGAAAAGCACTTTCATTGAGAGGGGTTGCCAAACTTCTAAGAAATAACGAGTTTCCGAATTGCCAGCAAATATTTTTTCACCGAATCTTGATGATACTTGGTGGTAATGATCAGTACACAAATCCCACTTGGCTCACCAAATTTTGTTCTTCTAGTTTGAAGCGTTCGTTTACAGTAGCAGGTTTTATATTTAGGTTTCACTCTGTTCTCCCCTATATAGACAGAAGAATTTGGAACTCTAAATCCAATATCGTTAGAGTAGCTCTTTGAAACTTGACAAAATAAAGGAGTTCTCAGTTTTGTCTCTATGATTTTCTTTCTGCTTCTAGTAACCCTAAGCAGAGACTGTGGAAAAGCACTTTCATTGAGAGGGGTTGCAAGCTTCCAAGAAATTACGAGTTTCCGAAATACCAACAAATATTTTTTCACCCAATCTTGATGATACTTGGTGGTAATGATCGGTACACAAATCCCACTTGGCTCACCAAATTTTGTTATTCTAGGTTGAAGCGTTCGTCTACAGTAGCAGTTTTAATATTTAGGTTTCACTCTATTCTCTGCTATATAGATAGATGAATTTGGAACTCTAAGTCCAACATGGTGTGTAGTAGCTCTTTGAAACTTGACAAAATAAAGGAGTTCTCAGTTTTGCCTCTATGTTTTGTTTCCACTTCAAGTAGATCGAGGCACAGACTGTGGAAAAGCACTTTTATTGAGAGGGGTTGCCAAGCTTCTAAAAAATAACGAGTTTCCGAAATACCAGCAAATATTTTTTCACCGAATCTTGATGATACTTGGTGGTAATGATCAGTACACAAATCCCACTTGGCTCACCAAATTTTGTTCTTCTAGGTTGAAGCGTTCGTTTACAGTAGCAGTTTTTATATTTAGGTTTCACTCTGTTCTCTTTTATATAAATAGATGAATTTGGAACTCTAAATCCAATATGGTTTGTAGTAGCTCTTTGAAACTTGACAAAGTAAAGGAGTTCTCAGTTTTTTCTCTATGATTTGTTTCCGCTTCCTGTAGCCCTAAGCAGAGACGTGGAAAAGCACTTTCATTGAAAGGGGTTGCCAAGCTTCCAAGAAATTACGAGTTTCCGAAATACCAGCAAATATTTTTTCACCCAAGTTTGATGATATGTGGTGGTAATGATTGGTACACAAATTCCACTTGGCGCAACAAATTTTGTTCTCTTAGGTTGAAGCGTTCGTCTACAGTAGCAGTTTTTATATTTAGGTTTCTATATTTTCTCTGCTATATAGATAGATGAATTTGGAACTGTAAATCAAACATGGTTTGCAGTAGCTCTTTGAAACTTGACAAAATAAAGTAGTTCTCAGTTTTGTCTCTATGTTTTGTTTCCTCTTCAAGTAGACCTAGGCACAGACTGTGGAAAAGCACTTTCATTGAGAGGGGTTGCCAAGCTTCTAAGAAATAACGTGTTTCCGAAATACCAGCAAATATTTTTTCACCCAATCTTGATGATACTTGGTGGTGTTGATCGGTACACAAATCCCACTTGGCTCACCAAATTTTGTTCTTCTAGGTTGAAGCGTTCGTCTACAGTAGCAGTTTTTATATTTAGGTTTCACTCTGTTCTCTCCTATATAGATAGATGAATTTGGAACTCTAAATCCAATATGGTTTGTAGTTGCTCTTTGAAACTTGACAAAGTAAAGGAGTTCTCAGTTTTGTCTCTATGATTTGTTTCCGCTTCATGTAGCCAGCCCTAATCAGAGACTGTGGAAAAGCACTTTCATTGAAAGGGGTTGCCAAGCTTCCAGAAAATTACGAGTTTCCGAAATACCAGCAAATATTTTTGCACCCAAGGTTGATGATATGTGGTGGTAATGATCGGTACACAAATCCCACTTGGCTCACCAAATTTTGTTCTTCTAGGTTGTAGCGATCGTCTACAGTAGCAGTTTTTATATTTAGGTTTCACTCTGTTTTCTGCTATATAGATAGATGAATTTGGAACTCTAAATCCAACATGGTTTGTAGTAGCTTCTTGAAACTTGACAAAATAAAGCAGTTCTCAGTTTTGTCTCTATGGTTTGTTTCCTCTTCAAGTAGCCCTAGGCACATACGGTTGAAAAGCACTTTCATTGAGAGGGGTCGCCAAACTTCAAAGAAATAACGAGTTTCCGAAATACCAGCAAATATTTTTTCACCCAATGTTGATGATACTTGGTGGTAATGATCAGTACACAAATCCCACTGGGCTCACAGAATTTTGTTCTTCTAGGTTGAAGCGTTCGTCTACCTTAGCAGTTTTTATATTTAGGATTCCCTCTGTTCTCTCCTTTATAGATAGACGAATTTGGAACTCTAAATCCAACATGGTTTACAGTAGCTCTTTGAAACTAAACAAAATAAAGTATATCTCAGTTTTGTCTCTATGTTTTGTTTCCTCTTCAAGTAGATATAGGCACAGACTGTGGAAAAGCACTTTCATTGACAGGGGATGCCAAACTTCTAAGAAATAACGAGTTTCCGAAATACCAGCAAATATTTTTTCACCGAATCTTGATGATACTTGGTGGTAATTATCAGTACACAAATCCCACTTGGCTCACCAAATTTTGTTCTTCTAGGTTGAAGAGTTCATTTACAGAAGCAGGTTTTATATTTAGGTTTCACTCTGTTCTCCCCTATATAGACAGAAGAATTTGGAACTCTAAATCCAATATCGTTTGAGTAGCTCTTTGAAACTTGACAAAATAAAGGAGTTCTCAGTTTTGTCTCTATGATTTTCTTTCCGCTTCTAGTAACCCTAAGCAGAGACTGTGGAAAAGCACTTTCATTGAGAGGGGTTGCAAGCTTCCAAGAAATTACGAGTTTCCGAAATACCAGCATATATTTTTGCACCCAAGTTTGATGATACGTGGTGGTAATGATCGGTACACAAATCCCACTGGGCTCACCAAATTTTGTTCTTCTAGGTTGAAGCGTTCTTCTACCTTAGCAGTTTTTATATTTTGGATTCCCTCTGTTCTCTCCTATATAGATAGATGAATTTGGAACTCTAAATCCAACATGGTTTACAGTAGCTCTTTGAAACTTGACAAAATAAAGTAGTTCTCAGTTTTGTCTCTATGTTTTGTTTCCTCTTCAAGTAGATCTAGGCACAGACTGTGGAAAAGCACTTTCATTGAGAGGGGTTGCCAAACTTCTAAGAAATAACGAGTTTCCGAAATGCCAGCAAATATTTTTTCACCGAATCTTGATGATACTTGGTGGTAATGATCAGTACACAAATCCCACTTGGCTCACCAAATTTTGTTCTTCTAGTTTGAAGCGTTCGTTTACAGTAGCAGGTTTTATATTTAGGTTTCACTCTGTTCTCCCCTATATAGACAGAAGAATTTGGAACTCTAAATCCAATATCGTTAGAGTAGCTCTTTGAAACTTGACAAAATAAAGGAGTTCTCAGTTTTGTCTCTATGATTTTCTTTCCGCTTCTAGTAACCCTAAGCAGAGACTGTGGAAAAGCACTTTCATTGAGAGGAGTTGCCAGCTTCCAAGAAATTACGAGTTTCCGAAATACCAGCAAATATTTTTTCACCCAATCTTGATGATACTTGGTGGTGAAGATCGGTACACAAACACCATTTGGCTCACCAAATTGTGTTCTTCTAGGTTGAAGCGTTCGTCTACAGTAGCAGTTTTAATATTTAGGTTTCACTCTATTCTCTGCTATATAGATAGATGAATTTGGAACTCTAAGTCCAACATGGTGTGTAGTAGCTCTTTGAAACTTGACAAAATAAAGGAGTTCTCAGTTTTGCCTCTATGTTTTGTTTCCACTTCAAGTAGATCGAGGCACAGACTGTGGAAAAGCACTTTTTTTGAGAGGGGTTGCCAAGCTTCTAAAAAATAACGAGTTTCCGAAATACCAGCAAATATTTTTTCACCGAATCTTGATGATACTTGGTGGTAATGATCAGTACACAAATCCCACTTGGCTCACCAAATTTTGTTCTTCTAGGTTGAAGCGTTCGTTTACAGTAGCAGTTTTTATATTTAGGTTTCACTCTGTTCTCTTTTATATAAATAGATGAATTTGGAACTCTAAATCCAATATGGTTTGTAGTAGCTCTTTGAAACTTGACAAAATAAAGGAGTTCTCAGTTTTGTCTCTATGATTTTCTTTCCGCTTCTAGTAACAATAAGCAGAGACTGTGGAAAAGCACTTTCATTGAGAGGAGTTGCAAGCTTCCAAGAAATTACGAGTTTCCGAAATACCAGCAAATATTTTTTCACCCAATCTTGATGATATTGGTGGTAATGATCGGTACACAAATCCCACTTGGCTCACCAAATTTTGTTCTTCTAGGTTGAAGCGTTCGTTTACAGTAGCAGGTTTTATATTTAGGTTTCACTCTGTTCTCCCCTATATAGACAAAAAAATTTGGAACTCTAAATCCAATATCGTTTGAGTAGCTCTTTGAAACTTGACAAAATAAAGGAGTTCTCAGTTTTGTCTCTATGATTTTCTTTCCTCTTCTAGTAACAATAAGCAGAGACTGTGGAAAAGAACTTTCATTGAGAGGGGTTGCAAGCTTCCAAGAAATTACGAGATTCCAAAATACCAGCAAATATTTTTTCACCCAATCTTGATGATACTTGGTGGTAATGATCGGTACACAAATCCCACTTGGCTCACCAAATTTTGTTCTTCTAGGTTGAAGCGTTCGTCTACAGTAGCAGTTTTTATATTTAGGTTTCACTCTGTTCTCTCCTATATAGATAGATGAATTTGGAACTCTAAATCCAATATGGTTTGTAGTTGCTCTTTGAAACTTGACAAAGTAAAGGAGTTCTCAGTTTTGTCTCTATGATTTGTTTCCGCTTCATGTAACCAGCCCTAATCAGAGACTGTGGAAAAGCACTTTCATTGAAAGTGGTTGCCAAGCTTCCAGAAAATTACGAGTTTCCGAAATACCAGCAAATATTTTTGCACCCAAGGTTGATGATATGTGGTGGTAATGATCGGTACACAAATCCCACTTGGCTCACCAAATTTAGTTCTTCTAGGTTGTAGCGATCGTCTACAGTAGCAGTTTTTATATTTAGGTTTCACTTTGTTTTCTGCTATATAGATAGATGAATTTGGAACTCTAAATCCAACATGGTTTGTAGTAGCTTCTTGAAACTTGACAAAATAAAGCAGTTCTCAGTTTTGTCTATATGGTTTGTTTCCTCTTCAAGTAGCCCTAGGCACATACGGTGGAAAAGCACTTTCATTGAGAGGGGTCGCCAAACTTCTAAGAAATAACGAGTTTCCGAAATACCAGCAAATATTTTTTCACCCAATGTTGATGATACTTGGTGGTAATGATCAGTACACAAATCCCACTGGGCTCACCAAATTTTGTTCTTCTAGGTTGAAGCGTTCGTCTACCTTAGCAGTTTTTATATTTAGGATTCCCTCTGTTCTCTAATATAGATAGATGAATTTGGAACTCTAAAGCCAACATGGTTTACAGTAGCTCTTTGAAACTTGACAAAATAAAGTAGTTCTCAGTTTTGTCTCTATGTTTTGTTTCCTCTTCAAGTAGATCCAGGCACAGACTGTGGAAAAGCACATTCATTGAGAGGGGTTGCCAAACTTCAAAGAAATAACGAGTTTCCGAAATACCAGCAAATATTTTTTCACCCAATCTTGATGATACTTGGTGGTGAAGATCGGTACACAAATACCATTTGGCTCACCAAATTTTGTTCTTCTAGGTTGAAGCGTTCGTCTACAGTAGCAGTTTTTATATTTAGGTTTCACTCTGTTCTCTCCTATATAGATAGATGAATTTGGAACTCTAAATCCAATATGGTTTGTAGTAGGTCTTTGAAACTTGAAAAAATAAAGGAGTTCTCAGTTTTGTCTCTATGATTTGTTTCCGCTTCAAGTAGCCCTAAGCAAAGACTGTGGAAAAGCACTTTCATTGAGAGGGGTTGCCAAGCTTCCAAGAAATTACGTGTTTCCGAATTACCAGCAAATATTTTTTCACCCAATCTTGATGATACGTGGTGGTAATGACAAGTCCACAAATCCAACTTGGCTCACCAAATTTTGTTCTTCTAAGTTGAAGCGTTCGTTTACAGTAGCAGTTTTTATTTTTAGGTTTCACTCTGTTCTCTGCTATATAGATAGATGAATTTGGAACTCTAAATACAACATGGTTTGTAGTAGCTCTTTGAAACTTGACAAAATAAAGGAGTCCTCAGTTTTGTCTCAATGGTTTGTTTCCTCTTCAATTACCCCTAGGAACAGACTGTGGAAAAGCACTTTCAATGAGTGGGTTTGCCAAGCTTATTAGAAATAACGAGTTTCCGAAATACCAGCAAATATTTTTTCACGCAATCTTGATGACACATGGTGGTAATGATCAGTACACAAATCCCACTTG
>NW_027514334.1:0-26211 GCF_048772815.1 Callospermophilus lateralis | reverse complement strand
AACAAAACCATAGAGACAAAACTGAGAACTCCTTTATTTTGTCAAGTTTCAAAGAGCTACTACAAACCATGTTGGATTTAGAGTTCCAATTTCATCTATCTATATAGGAGAGAACAGAGTGAAACCTAAATATAAAAACTGCTAGTGTAGACGAACGCTTCAACCAAGAAGAACTAAATTTGGGGAGCCAAGTAGGATTTGTGTACTGATCATTACCACCAAGTATCATCAACATTGGGTGAAAAAATATTTGCTGGTATTTCGGAACCTCGTTATTTCTTAGAAGCTTGGCAACCCCTCTCAATGAAAGTGCTTTACCACCGTAGGTGCCTAGGGCTAATTGAAGAGGAAACAAAGCATAGAGACAAAACTGAGAACTCCTTTATTTTGTCAAGTTTCAAAGAGCTACTACAAACCATGTTGGATTTAGATTTCCAAATTCATCTATCTATATAGCAGACAACAGAATGAAACCTAAATATAAAAACTGCTACTGTAGATGAACGCTTCAACGTAGAAGAACAAAATTTGGTGAGCCAAGTGGGAATTGGGTACTGATCATTACCACCAAGTATCATCAAGATTGGGTGAAAAAATATTTGCTGGTATTTCGGAAACTCGTAATTTCTTGAAAGCTTGGCAACCCCTCTCAATGAAAGTGCTTTTCCACAGTCAGTGCCTAGGGCTACATAAAGAGGAAACAATCCATAGAGACAAAACTGAGACCTATTTTTTTGTCAATATTCAAAGAGCTACTACAAACCATGTTGGATTTAGAGTTCCAAATTCATCTATCTATATAGGAGAGAACAGAGTGAAACCTAAAAATAAAAACTTCTACTGTAAAAGAATGCTTCAAACTAGACGAACAAATTTGGTGAGCCAAGTGGGATTTTTGTACTGATCATTACCACCAAGTATCATCAAGATTGGGTGAAAAAACATTTGCTGGTATTTCGGAAACTCGTTATTTCTTAGAAGCTTGGCAACCCCTCTCAATGAAAGTGCATTTCCACCGTCAGTGCCTAGGGCTACTTGACGAGGAAACAATCCATAGAGAGAAAACTGAGAACACCTTTCTTTTGTCAAGTTTCTAAGAGCTACTACAAACCATGTTGGATTTAGAGTTCAAAATTCATCTATCTATATAGGAGAGAACAAGGGAAACCTAAATATAAAAACTGCTACAGTAGACGAACGCTTCAACCTAGAAGAACAAAATTTGGTGAGCCAAGTGGGATTTGTGTACTGATCATTACCACCAAGTATCATCAACATTGGGTGAAAAAATATCTGCTGGAATTTCGGTAACTTGTTATTTCTTAGAAGCTTGGCAAACCCTCTCAATGAAAGTGCTTTTCCACCGTCATTGCCTAGGGCTACTTGAGGAGGAAACAAACCATAGAAACAAAACTGAGAACTCCTTTATTTTGTCAATTTCAAAGAACTACTACATACCATGTTGGATTTAGAGTTCCAAATTCATCTATCTATATAGCAGAGAACAGAGTGAAACCTAAATATAAAAACTGCTACTGTAGACGAACGCTTCAACCTAGCAGAACAAAATTTGGTAAGCCAAGTGGGATTTGTGTACCGATCAACACCACCAAGTATCATGAATATTGGGTGAAAAAATATTTGCTCGTATTTCGGAAACTCGTAATTTCTTGGAAGCTTGGCAACCCCTCTCAATGAAAGTGCTTTTCCACAGTCTCTGCTTAGGGATATTTGAAGCGAAAACAAATCATAGAGACAAAACTGAGAACGCCTTTATTTTGTCAAGTATCAAAGAGCCACTACAAACCATGTTGGATTTAGAGTTCCAAATTCATCTATCTATATAGGAGAGAACAGAGGGAAACCTAAATATAAAAACTGCTAAGGTAGACGAACGCTTCAACCTAGAAGAACAAAATTTGATGAGCCAAGTGGGATTTGTGTACTGATCATTACCACCAAGTATCATCAACATTTGGTGAAAAAATATTTGCTGGTATTTCGGAAACTCGTTAATTCTTAAAAGTTTGGCAACCCCTCTCAATGAAAGTGCTTTTCCACAGTCTTTGCCTAAGGCTACTTGAAGAGGAAACAAACCATAGAGACAAAACTGAGTACTCCTTTATTTTGTCAAGTTTCAAAGAGCCACTACAAACCATGTTGGATTTAGAGTTCCAAATTCATCTATCTATATAGGAGAGAACAGAGGGAAACCTAAATATAAAAACTGCTAAGGTAGGTGAACGCTTCAACCTAGAAGAAAAAATTTGGTGAGCCAAGTGGGATTTGTGTACCGATCATTACCACCACGTATCACCAACCTTGGGTGAAAAAATATTTGCTGGTGTTTCGGAAACTCATAATTTCTTGGAAGCTTGGAAACCCCTTTCAATGAAAGTGCTTTTCCACAGTCTCTGCTTAGGGCTACATGAAGCGGAAACAAATCATAGAGACAAAACTGAGAACTCCTTTACTTTGTCAAGTTTCAAAGAGCTACTACAAACCATATTGGATTTAGAGTTCCAAATTGATCTATTTATATAGGAGAGAACAGAGTGAAACCTAAATATAAAAACTGCTACTGTAGACGAATGCTTCAACCTAGAAGAACAAAATTTGGTGAGCCAAGTGGGATTTGTGTACTGATCATTACCACCATGTGTCATCAAGATTGCGTGAAAAAATATTTTCTGGTATTTCGGAAACTCGTTATATCTTAGAAGCTTGGCAACCCCTCTCAATGAAAGTGCTTTTCCACAGTCTCTGCTTAGGGATATTTGAAGCGAAAACAAATCATAGAGACAAAACTGAGAACGCCTTTATTTTGTCAAGTATCAAAGAGCCACTACAAACCATGTTGGATTTAGAGTTCCAAATTCATCTATCTACATAGGAGAGAACAGAGGGAAACCTAAATATAAAAACTGCTAAGGTAGACGAACGCTTCAACCTAGAAGAACAAAATTTGATGAGCCAAGTGGGATTTGTGTACTGATCATTACCACCAAGTATCATCAACATTTGGTGAAAAAATATTTGCTGGTATTTCGGAAACTCGTTAATTCTTAAAAGTTTGGCAACCCCTCTCAATGAAAGTGCTTTTCCACAGTCTTTGCCTAAGGCTACTTGAAGAGGAAACAAACCATAGAGACAAAACTGAGTACTCCTTTATTTTGTCAAGTTTCAAAGAGCCACTACAAACCATGTTGGATTTAGAGTTCCAAATTCATCTATCTATATAGGAGAGAACAGAGGGAAACCTAAATATAAAAACTGCTAAGGTAGGTGAACGCTTCAACCTAGAAGAAAAAATTTGGTGAGCCAAGTGGGATTTGTGTACCGATCATTACCACCACGTATCACCAACCTTGGGTGAAAAAATATTTGCTGGTGTTTCGGAAACTCATAATTTCTTGGAAGCTTGGAAACCCCTTTCAATGAAAGTGCTTTTCCACAGTCTCTGCTTAGGGCTACATGAAGCGGAAACAAATCATAGAGACAAAACTGAGAACTCCTTTACTTTGTCAAGTTTCAAAGAGCTACTACAAACCATATTGGATTTAGAGTTCCAAATTGATCTATTTATATAGGAGAGAACAGAGTGAAACCTAAATATAAAAACTGCTACTGTAGACGAATGCTTCAACCTAGAAGAACAAAATTTGGTGAGCCAAGTGGGATTTGTGTACTGATCATTACCACCATGTGTCATCAAGATTGCGTGAAAAAATATTTTCTGGTATTTCGGAAACTCGTTATATCTTAGAAGCTTGGCAACCAAACTCAATAAAAGTGCTTTTCCATAGTCTGTTCCTAGGGGTACTTGAAGAAGAAACAAACCATAGAGACAAAACTGACAACTACTTTATTTTGTCAAGTTTCAAAGAGTTACTGCAAATGATATTGGATTTAGAGTTCCAAATTTATCTATCTATATAAAAGAGAACAGAGTGAAACCTAAATATAAAAACTGTTCCTGTAAACGAACGCTTCAACCTAGAAGAAAAAATTTGTTGAGCCAAGTGGGATTTATGTACTGATCAATACCACCAAGTATCATCAAGATTCTGTGAAAAAATATTTGCTGGTTGTTGGAAACTCGTTATTTCTTAGAAGCTTGGCAACCCCTCTCAATAAAAGTGCTTTTCCACAGTCTGTGCCTAGATAAACTTGAAGAGGAAACAAAACATAGAGACAACACCGAGAACTACTTTATTTTGTCAAGTTTCAAAGAGCTACTACAAACCATATTGGATTTAGAGTTCCAAATTCATCTATCTATATAGGAGAGAACAGAGTTAAACCTAAATATAAAAACTGCTACTGTAGACGAACACTTCAACCTAGAAGAACAAAATTTGGTGAGCCAAGTGGGATTTGTGTACCGATCATTACCACCAGGTATCATCAAGATTGGGGGAAAAAATATTTGCTGGTATTTCGGAAACTCGTAATTTCTTGTAAGCTTTGCAACCCCTCTCAATGAAAGTGCTTTTCAACAGTCTCTGCTTTGGGTTACTAGAAGCGGAAACAAAATCATAGAGACAAAACTGAGAACTCCTTTATTTTGTCAAGTTTGAAAGAGCTACTACAAACGATATTGGATTTAGACTTCCAAATTCATCTGTCTATATAGGGGAGAACAGAGTGGAACCTAAATATGAAAACTGCTACTGTAGACGAACGCTTCAACCTAGAAGACCAAAATTTGGTGAGCCAAGTGGGATTTGTGTACCGATCATTACCACCACGTATCATCAACCTTGGGTGAAAAAATATTTGCTGGTACTTCAGAAACCCGTAATTTTCTGAAAGCTTGGCAACCACTTTCAATGAAAGTGCTTTTCCACAGTCTCTGCTTAGGGCTACATGAAGCGGAAACAAATCATAGAGACAAAACTGAGAACCCCATTACTTGGTCAAGTTTAAAGAGCTACTACAAACCATATTGGATTTAGAGTTCCAAATTCATCTATCTGTATAGGAGAGAACAGAGTGAAACCTAAATATAAAAACTGTTATTGTAAACGAACGCTTCAACCTAGAAGAACAAAATTTGGGGAGCCAATTGGGATTTGTGTACTGTCATTACCACCAAGTGTCATCAAGATTGCGTGAAAAAATATTTGCTGGTATTTCGGAAACTCGTTATTTCTTAGAAGCTTGGCAACCCCACTCAATGAAAGTGCTTTTCCACAGTCTGTTCCTTCGGGTACTTGAAGAGGAAACAAACCATAGAGAGAAAACTGAGAACTTCTTTATTTTGTCAGGTTTCAAAGAGCTACTACAAACCATGTTGGATATAGAGTTCTAAATTCATCTATCTATATAGAGAACAGAGTGAAACCTAAAAATAAAAACTGCTACTGTAAACGAACGCTTCAACTTAGAAGAACAAAATTTGGTGAGCCAAGTGGGATTTGTGGACTTGTCATTACCACCACGTATCCTCAAGATTGGGTGAAAAAATGTTTGATGGTATTTCGGAAACTCGTAATTTCTTGAAAGCTTGGCAACCCCTCTCAATGATAGTGCTTTTCCACAGTCTGTGCCTAGGGCTCTTTGAAGCGGAAACAAACCATAGAGACAAAACTGAGAACTCTTTTATTTTGACAAGTTTCAAAGAGCTACTAAAAAACCATGTGGGATTTAGAGTTCCAAATTCATCTATCTATATAAAAGAGAAGGGAGTTAAACCTAAATATAAAAATTGCTACTGTAGACGAACGCTTCAACCTAGAAGAACAAAATTTGGTGAGCCAAGTGGGATTTGTGTACTGATCATCACCAACAAGTATCATCAAGATTGGGTGTAAAAATATTTGCTGGTATTTCGGAAACTCGTTATTTCTTAGATGTTTTGCAACCCCTCTCAATGAAAGTGCTTTTCCACAATCTGTGCCTAGGGCTACTTGAAGAGGAAACAAACCATAGAGACAAAACTGAGAACTTTTTTATTTTGTCAAATTTCAAAGAGCCACTACAAACCATGTTGGATTTAGAGTTCCAAATTCATCTATCTATATAGCAGAGAACAGAGTGAAACCTAAACATAAAAACTGAAGACGATCGCTTCAACCTAAGAGAACAAAATTTGGTGAGCCTAGTGATATTTGTGTACTGATCATTACCACCAAGTATCATCAAGATTGGGTGAAAAAAATATTTGCTGGTATTTCGGAGACTCGTAATATCTTGAAAGCTTGGCAACCCCTCTCAATGAAAGTGCTTTTCCACAGTCAGTGCCTAGGTCTACTTAAAGAGGAAACAATCCATAGAGACAAAACTGAGACCTCCTTTATTTGGTCAAAATTCAAAAAGCTACTACAAACCATGTTAGATTTAGAGTTCCAAATTCATCTATCTATATAGGGGAGAACAGAGTGAAACTTAAAAATAAAAACTGCTGCTGTAAACGAATGCTTCAAACTAGAAGAACAAAATTTGGTGAGCCAAGTGGGATTTGTGTACTGATCATTACCACCCAGTATCATCAAGATTGGGTGAAAAATATTTGCTGGTATTTCGGAAACTCGTTATGTCTTAGAAGCTTGGCAACCCCACTCAATGAAAGTGCTTTTCCAAGTCTGTGTCTAGGACTACTTGAAGAGGAAATAAACATTAGAGACAAACCTGAGAACTCCTTTATTTTGTCAAGTTTCAAAGAGCTACTACAAACCATGTTGGATTTAGAGTTCCAAATTCATCTATCTATATAGCAGAGAACAGAGTGAAACCTAAACATAAAAACTGCTACTGTAGACGAACGCTTCAACCTAGAAAAACAAAATTTGTTGAGGCAAGTGGGATTTGTGTACTGATCATTACCACCAAGTTTCATCAACATTGGGTGAAAAAAATATTTGCTGGTATTTCGGAAAATCGTAATTTCTTGAAGCCTGGCAACCCCTCTCAATGAAAGTGCTTTTCCACAGTCAGTGCCTAGGGCTACTTAAAGAGGAAACAATACATAGAGACAAAACTGAGACCTCCTTTATTTTGTCAAAATTCAAAAAGCTACTACAAACCATGTTGGATTTAGAGTTCCAAATTCATCTATCTATATAGGAGAGAACAGAGTGAAACCTAAAAATAAAAACTGCTACTGTAAATGAATGCATCAAACTAGAAGAACAAAATTTGTTGAGCCAAGTGGGATTTGTGTACTGATCATTACCACCAAGTATCATCAAGATTGGATGAAAAAATATTTGCTGGTATTTCGGAAACTCGTTATGTCATAGAAGCTTGGCAACCATACTCAACGAAAGTGCTTTTCAAAAGTCTGTGTCTAGGACTACTTGAGGAGGAAATAAACCATAGAAACCAAACTGAGAACTCCTTTATTTTGTCAAGTTTCAAAGGGCTACGACAAACCATGTTGGATTTGAGTTCCATATTCATCTATCTATATAGGAGAGAACAGAGTGAAACCTAAATATAAAACTGCTACTGTAGACGAACGCTTCAACCAAGAGGAACTAAATTTGGTGAGCCAAGTAGGATGTGTGTACTGATCATTACCACCAAGTATCATCAACATTGGGTGAAAAAATATTTGCTGGTATTTCGGAAACTCGTTATTTCTTAGAAGCTTGGCAACCCCTCTCAATGAAAGTGCTTTTCCACAGTCTGTGCCTAGGGCTACTTGAAGAGGAAACAAACCATAGAGACAAAACTGAGAACTCCTTTATTTTGTCATGTTTCAAAGAGCTACTACGAACCATGTTGGATTTAGAGTTCCATTATCATCTATCTATATAGCAGAGAACAGAGGGAAACCTAAATATAAAAACTGCTCCTATAGACTAACGCTTCAACCTTGAAGAACAAAATTTGTTGAGCCAAGTGGGATTTGTGTACCGATCATTACCACCACGTATCATCAACATTGGGTGACAAAATATTGCCTGGTATTTCGAAAACTCGTAATTTCTTGGACGCTTGGAAACCCCTTTCAATGAAAGTGCTTTTCCACAGTTTCTGCTTTGGATACATGAAGCGGAAACAAATCATAGATACAAAACTGAGAACTCCTTTACTTTGTCAAGTTGCAAAGAGCTACTACAAACCATGTTGGATTTAGAGTTCCAATTTCATCTATCTATATAGGAGAGAACAGAGTGAAACCTAAATATAAAAACTGCTACTGTAGACGAACGCTTCAACCAAGAAGAACTAAATTTGGTGAGCCAAGTAGGATGTGTGTACTGATCATTACCACCAAGTATCATCAACATTGGGTGAAAAAATATTTGCTGGTATTTCGGAAACTCGTTATTTCTTAGAAGCTTGGCAACCCCTCTCAATGAAAGTGCTTTACCACCGTAGGTGCCTAGGGCTAATTGAAGAGGAAACAAAGCATAGAGACAAAACTGAGAACTCCTTTATTTTGTCAAGTTTCAAAGAGCTACTACAAACCATGTTGGATTTAGATTTCCAAATTCATCTATCTATATAGCAGACAACAGAATGAAACCTAAATATAAAAACGGCTACTGTAGATGAACGCTTCAACGTAGAAGAACAAAATTTGGTGAGCCAAGTGGGAATTGTGTACTGATCATTACCACCAAGTATCATCAAGATTGGGTGAAAAAATATTTGCTGGTATTTCGGAAACTCGTAATTTCTTGAAAGCTTGGCAACACCTCTCAATGAAAGTGCTTTTCCACAGTCAGTGCCTAGGGCTACATAAAGAGGAAACAATCCATAGAGACAAAACTGAGACCTCCTTTTTTTGTCAATATTCAAAGTGCTACTACAAACCATGTTGGATTTAGAGTTCCAAATTCATCTATCTATATAGGAGAGAACAGAGTGAAACCTAAAAATAAAAACTTCTACTGTAAAAGAATGCTTCAAACTAGACGAACAAATTTGGTGAGACAAGTGGGATTTTTGTACTGATCATTACCACCAAGTATCATCAAGATTGGGTGAAAAAACATTTGCTGGTATTTCGGAAACTCGTAATTTCTTGGAAGCTTGGCAACCTCTCTCAATGAAAGTGCTTTTCAACCGTCGGTTCCTAGGGCTAACTGAAGAGGAAACAAACCATAGAAACAAAACTGAGAACTCCTTTATTTTGTCAAGTTTCAAAGAACTACTACAAACCATGTTGGATTTAGAGTTCCAAATTCATCTATCTATATAGGAGAGAACAGAGTGAAACCTAAATATAAAAATTGCTACTGTAAATGAACGCTTCAAAGTAGAAGAACAAAATTTGGTGAGCCAAGTGGGAATTGTGTACTGATCATTACCACCAAGTATCATCAAGATTGGGTGAAAAAATATTTGCTGGTATTTCGGAAACTCGTAATTTCTTGAAAGCTTGGCAACCCCTGTGAAAGAAAGTGCTTTTCCACAGTCAGTGCCTAGGGCTACATAAAGAGGAAACAATCCATAGAGACAGAACTGAGACCTCCTTTTTTTGTCAATATTCAAAGAGCTACTACAAACCATGTTGGATTTAGAGGTCCAAATTCATCTATCTATATAGAAGAAACAGAGTGAAACCTAAAAATAAAAACTTCTACTGTAAACGAATGCTTCAAACTAGAAGAACAAATTTGGTGAGCCAAGTGGGATTTGCGTACTGATCATTACCACCAAGTATCATCAAGATTGGGTGAAAAAATATTTGCTGGTATTTCGGAAACTCGTAATTTTTTGGAAGCCTGGCAACCCCTCTCAATGAAAGTGCTTTTCCACCGTCGGTTCCTAGGGCTAATTGAAGAGGAAACAAACCATAGAAACAAAACTGAGACCTCCTTTATTTTGTCAAAATTCAAAAAGCTACTACAAACCATGTTGGATTTAGTGTTCCAAATTCATCTATCTATATAGGAGAGAACAGAGTGAAACCTAAAAATAAAAATTGCTACTGTAAACGAATGCTTCAAAGTAGAAGAACAAAATTTGGTGAGCCAAGTGGGAATTGTGTACTGAACATTACCACCAAGTATCATCAAGATTGGGTGAAAAAATATTTGCTGGTATTTCGGAAACTCGTTATGTCTTAGAAGCTTGGCAACCCTACTCAATGAAAGTGCTTTTCCAAAGTCTGTGTCTAGGACTACTTGAGGAGGAAATAAACCATAGAAACCAAACTGAGAACTCCTTTATTTTGTCAAGTTTCAAGGAGCTACTACAAACCATGTTGGTTTTAGAGTTCCAAATTCATCTATCTATATAGGAGAGAACAGAGTGAAACCTAAATATAAAACTGCTACTGTAGACGAACGCTTAAACCAAGAAGAACTAAATTTGGTGAGCCAAGTAGGATGTGTGTACTGATCATTACCACCAAGTATCATCAACATTGGGTGAATAAATATTTGCCGGTATTTCGGAAATTCGTAATTTCTTGGAAGCTTGGCAACCCCTCTCAATGAAAGTGCTTTTCCACCATCGGAGCCTAGGGCTAATTGAAGAGGAAACAAACCATAGAGACAAAACTGAGAACTCCTTTATTTTGTCAAGTTTCAAAGAGCTACTACAAACCATGTTGGATTTAGAGTTCCAAATTCATCTATCGATATAGCAGAGAACAGAGTGAAACCTAAATATAAAAACTGCTACTGTAGATGAACGCTTCAACCGAGAAGAACAAAATTTGGTGAGCCAAGTGGGCATTGTGTACTGATCATTACCACCAAGTATCATCAAGATTGGGTGAAAAAATATTTGCTGGTATTTCGGAAACTCGTAATTTCTGGAAAGCTTGGCAACCCCTCTCAATGAAAGTGCTTTTCCACAGTCTCTGCTTACGACTACTTGAAGCGGAAACAAATCATAGAGACAAAACTGAGAACTCCTTTATTTTGTCAAGTTTCAAAGAGCTACTACAAACCATGTTGGATTTAGAGTTCCAAATTCATCTATCTATATTGGAGAGAACAGAGTGAAACCTAAAAATAAAAACTGCTACGGAAAACGAACGCATCAACCTAGAAGAAAAAAATTTGGTGAGTCAAGTGGGATTTGTGTACCGATCTTTACCACCAAGTATCATCAACATTGGGTGAAAAAAATATTTGCTGGTATTTCGGAAACTCGTAATTTCTTGGAAGCTTGGCAACCCCTCTCAATGAAAGTGCTTTTCCACAGTCTATGCTTAGGGTTACTGAAAGCGGATACAAATCATAGAGACAAAACTGAGAACTCCTTTATTTTGTCAAGTTTCAAAGAGCTACTACCAACCGTGTTGGATTTAGAGTTCCAAATTCATCTATCTATATAGGAGAGAACAGAGTGAAACCTAAATATAAAAATTGCTACTGTAGACGAACGCTTCAACTTAGAAGAACAAAATTTGGTGAGCCAAGTGGTATTTGTGTACCGATCATCACCACCAAGTATCATCAAGATTGGGTGAAAAAATATTTGTGGGTATTTCGGAAACTCGTTATTTCTTAGAAGCTTGTGAACCCCTCTCAATTAAAGTGCTTTTCCACAGTCTGTGCCTAGGGCTACTTGAAGAGGAAACAAACCATAGAGACAAAACTGAGAACTCCTTTATTTTGTCAAGTTTCAAAGAGCCACTACAAACCATGTTGGATTTTGAGTTCCAAATTCATCTATCTATATAGCAGAGAACAGATTGAAACCTAAACATAAAAACTGCTACTGTAGACGAACGCTTCAACCTAGAAAAACAAAATTTCGTGAGCCAAGTGGGATTTGTGTACTGATCATTACCACCAAGTATCATCAACATTGGGTGAAAAAAATATTTGCTGGTATTTCGGAAACTCGTTATGTCTTAGAAGCTTGGCAACCCTACTCAATGAAAGTGCTTTTCCAAAGTCTATGTCTAGGACTACTTGAGGAGGAAATAAACCATAGAAACCAAACTGAGAACTCCTTTATTTTGTCAAGTTTCAAAAAGCTACTACAAACCATGTTGGTTTTAGAGTTCCAAATTCATCTATCTATATAGGAGAGAACAGAGTGAAACCTAAATATAAAACTGCTACTGTAGACGAACGCTTAAACCAAGAAGAACTAAATTTGGTGAGCCAAGTAGGATGTGTGTACTGATCATTACCACCAAGTATCATCAACATTGGGTGAATAAATATTTGCCGGTATTTCGGAAATTCGTAATTTCTTGGAAGCTTGGCAACCCCTCTCAATGAAAGTGCTTTTCCACCATCGGAGCCTAGGGCTAATTGAAGAGGAAACAAACCATAGAGACAAAACTGAGAACTCCTTTATTTTGTCAAGTTTCAAAGAGCTACTACAAACCATGTTGGATTTAGAGTTCCAAATTCATCTATCGATATAGCAGAGAACAGAGTGAAACCTAAATATAAAAACTGCTACTGTAGATGAACGCTTCAACCGAGAAGAACAAAATTTGGTGAGCCAAGTGGGAATTGTGTACTGATCATTACCACCAAGTATCATCAAGATTGGGTGAAAAAATATTTGCTGGTATTTCGGAAACTCGTAATTTCTTGAAAGCTTGGCAACCCCTCTCAATGAAAGTGCTTTTCCACAGTCTCTGCTTACGACTACTTGAAGCGGAAACAAATCATAGAGACAAAACTGAGAACTCCTTTATTTTGTCAAGTTTCAAAGAGCTACTACAAACCATGTTGGATTTAGAGTTCCAAATTCATCTATCTATATTGGAGAGAACACAGTGAAACCTAAAAATAAAAACTGCTACGGAAAACGAACGCATCAACCTAGAAGAAAAAAATTTGGTGAGTCAAGTGGGATTTGTGTACCGATCTTTACCACCAAGTATCATCAACATTGGGTGAAAAAAATATTTGCTGGTATTTCGGAAACTCGTAATTTCTTGGAAGCTTGGCAACCCCTCTCAATGAAAGTGCTTTTCCACAGTCTATGCTTAGGGTTACTGAAAGCGGATACAAATCATAGAGACAAAACTGAGAACTCCTTTATTTTGTCAAGTTTCAAAGAGCTACTACCAACCGTGTTGGATTTAGAGTTCCAAATTCATCTATCTATATAGGAGAGAACAGAGTGAAACCTAAATATAAAAATTGCTACTGTAGACGAACGCTTCAACCTAGAAGAACAAAATTTGGTGAGCCAAGTGGTATTTGTGTACCGATCATCACCACCAAGTATCATCAAGATTGGGTGAAAAAATATTTGTGGGTATTTCGGAAACTCGTTATTTCTTAGAAGCTTGTGAACCCCTCTCAATTAAAGTGCTTTTCCACAGTCTGTGCCTAGGGCTACTTGAAGAGGAAACAAACCATAGAGACAAAACTGAGAACTCCTTTATTTTGTCAAGTTTCAAAGAGCCACTACAAACCATGTTGGATTTTGAGTTCCAAATTCATCTATCTATATAGCAGAGAACAGATTGAAACCTAAACATAAAAACTGCTACTGTAGACGAACGCTTCAACCTAGAAAAACAAAATTTCGTGAGCCAAGTGGGATTTGTGTACTGATCATTACCACCAAGTATCATCAACATTGGGTGAAAAAAATATTTGCTGGTACTTCGGAAACTCGTAATTTTTTGAAAGCTTGGCAACCCTTCTCAATGAAAGTGCTTTTCCACAGTCAGTGCCTAGGGCTACTTAAAGAGGAAAAAATCCATAGAGACAAAACTGAGACCTCCTTTATTAGCTCAAGTTTCAAAGAGCTACTACAAACCATGTTGGATTTAGAGTTCCAAATTCATCTATCTATATAGCAGAGAACAGAGTGAAACCTAAATATAAAAACTGCTACTGTAGACGAACGCTTCAACCTAGAAGAACAAAATTTGGTGAGCCAAGTGGGATATCTGTACTGATCATTACCACCAAGTATCATCAAGATTGGGTGAAAAAATATTTGCTGGTATTTCGGAAACTCGTAATTTCTTGGAAGCGTGGCAACCAGTCTCAATTAAAGTGCTTTTCCACAGTCTATTCTTAGGGCTACTGAAAGCGGATAAAAATCATAGAGACAAAACTAGGAACTCCTTTATTTTGTCAAGTTTCAAAGAGCTACTACAAACCATGTTGGATTTAGAGTTCCAAATTCATCTATCTATATAGGAGAGAACAGAGTGAAACCTAAATATAAAAATTGCTACTGTAGACAAACGCTTCAACATAGAAGAACAAAATTCGGTGAGCCAAGTGGGATTTGTGTACCGATCATCACCACCAACTATCATCAAGATTGGGTGAAAAAATATTTGTTATTTCTTAGAAGCTTGTGAACCCCTCTGAATGAAAGTGCTTTTCCACAGTCTGTGCCTAGCACTACTTGAAGACGAAACAAGCCGTAGAGACAAAACTGAGAACTACTTTATTTTGTCAAGTTTCAAAGAGCCACTTCAACCCATGTTGGATTTAGAGTTCCAAATTCATCTATCTATATAGCAGAGAACAGAGTGAAACCTAAACATAAAAACTGCTACTGTAGACGAACGCTTCAACCTAGAAGAACAAAATTTCGTGAGCCAAGTGGGATTTGTGTACTGATCATTACCACCAAGTATCATCAACATTGGGTGAAAAAAATATTTGCTGGTATTTCGGAAACTCGTAATTTCTTTAAATTTGGAAACCACTCTCAATGAAAGTGCGTTACCACAGTCAGTGCCTAGGCCTACTTAAAGAGGAAACAATCCATAGAGACAAAACTGAGACCTCCTTTATTTTGTCAATTTTCAAAGATCTACTACAAACCATGTTGGATTTAGAGTTCCAAATGCATCTATCTATATAGCAGAGAACAGAGTGAAACCTAAATATAAAAACTGCTAGTGTAGATGAACGCTTCAACCAAGAAGAACAAAATTTGGTGAGCCAAGTGGGAATTGTGTACTGATCATTACCACCAAGTATCATCAAGATTGGGTGAAAAAATATTTGCTGGTATTTCGGGAACTCGTAATTTCTTGAAAGCTTGGCAACCCCTCTCAATGAAATTGCTTTTCCACAGTCTCTGCTTACGACTACTTGAAGCGGAAACAAATCATAGAGACAAAACTGAGAACTCCTTTATTTTGTCAAGTTTCAAAGAGCTACTACAAACCATGTTGGATTTAGAGTTCCAAATTCATCTATCTATATTGGAGAGAACAGTGAAACCTAAAAATAAAAACTGCTACGGAAAACGAACGCATCAACCTAGAAGAAAAAAATTTGGTGAGTCAAGTGGGATTTGTGTACCGATCATTACCACCAAGTTTCATCAAGATTTGGTGAAAAAATATTTGCTGGTATTTTGGAAACTCGTAATTTCGTGGAAGCTTGGCAACCCCTCTCAATGAATGTGCTTTTCCACCGTCTGTGCCTAGGGCTACTTGAAGACGAAACAAACCGTAGAGACAAAACTGAGAACTACTTTATTTTGTCAAGTTTCAAAGAGCCACTACAAACCATGTTGGATTTAGAGTTCCAAATTCATCTATCTATATAGGAGAGAACAGAGTGAAACCTAAACATATAAACTGCGACTGTAGACGAACGCTTCAACCTAGAAGAACAAAATTTGGTGAGCCAAGTGCGATTTGTGTACTGATCATTACCACCAAGTATCATCATCATTGGGTGAAAAAAATATTTGCTGGTATTTCAGAAACTTGTAATTTCTTGAAAGCTTGGCACCCCCTCTCAATGAAAGTGCTTTTCCTCAGTCAGTGCATAGGGCTACTTAAAGAGGAAAAAATCCATAGAGACAAAACTGAGGCCTCCTTTATTTTGTCAATATTCAAAGAGCTACTACAAACCATGTTGGATTTAGTGTTCCAAGTTCATCTATCTATATAGGAGAGAACAGAGTGAAACCTAAAAATAAAAACTGCTACTGTAAACGAATGCTTCCACCTAGAAGAACAAAATTTGGTGAGCCAAGTGGGATTTGTTTACTGATCTTTACCTCCAAGTATCATGAAGATTGAGTGAAAAAATATTTGCTGGTATTTCGGAAACTCGTAATTTCTTGGAAGCTTGGCAACCCCTCTCATTGAAAGTGGTTTTCCACCGTCGGTGCTTAGGGCTAATTGAAGAGGAAATAAACCATAGAGACAAAACAGAGAACTCCTTTGTTTTGTCAAGTTTCAAGGAGCTACTACAAACCATGTTGGATTTAGAGTTCCAAATTCATCTATCTATATAGGAGAGAACAGAGTGAAACCTAAGTATAAAAATTGCTACTGTCGACGAACGCTTTAAACTAGAAGAACAAAATTTGGTGAGCCAAGTGGGATTTGTTTACTGATCATTACCACCAAGTATCATCAAGATTGGGTGAAAAAATATTTGCTGGTATTTCGGAAACTCGTAATTTCTTGGAAGCTTGGCAACCTCTCTCGTTGAAAGTGTTTTTCCACCGTCGGTGCCTAGGGCTAATTGAAGAGGAAGCAAACCATAGAGACAAAACTGAGAACTCCTTTGTTTTGTGAAGTTTCAAAGAGCTAGTACAAACCATGTTGGATTTATAGTTCCAAATTCATCTATCTATATAGGAGAGAACAGAGTGAAACCTAAATATAAAAACTGCTCCTGTAGACTAACGCTTCAACCTAGAAGAACAAAATTTGTTGAGCCAAGTGGGATTTGTGTACCGATCATTACCACCACGTATCATCAACATTGGGTGACAAAATATTGCCTGGTATTTCGGAAACTCGTAATTTCTTGGACGCTTGGCAACCCCCTTCACTGAAAGTGCTTATCCACAGTCTCTGCTTAGGGCTACATGAAGCGGAAACAAATCATAGATACAAAACTGAGAACTCCTTTATTTTGTCAAGTTTCAAAGAGCTACTACAAACCATGTTGGATTTAGAGTTCCAATTTCATCTATGTATATAGGAGAGAACAGAGTGAAAACTAAAAATAAAAATTGCTAATGTAAACGATCGCTTCAACCTAGAAGAACAAAATTTAGTGAGCCAAGTGGGATTTCTGGACTTGTCATTACCACCACGTATCATCAAGATTGGGTGAAAAAATATTTGCTGGTATTTCGGAAACTCGTTATTTCTTGGAAGCTTGGCAACCATTCTCAATGAAAGTGCTTTTCCACCGTCTGTGCCTAGGGCTACTTGAAGAGGAAACAAACGATAGAGACAAAACTGAGAACTCCTTTATTTTGTCAAGTTTCAAAGAGCCACTACAAACCATGTTGGATTTAGAGTTCCAAATTCATCTATCTATATAGCAGAGAACAGAATGAAACATAAATATAAAAACTGCTACTGTAGAAGAACGCTTCAACCTAGAAGAACAAAATTTGGTGAGCCAAGAGGGATTTCTGTACTGATCACTACCACCAAGTATCATCAAGATTCGGTGAAAAAATATTTGCTGGTATTTCGGAAACTCTTTATTTCTTGAAAGCTTGGCAACCCCTCTCAATGAAAGTGCTTTTCCACAGTCTCTGCTTACGACTACTTGAAGCGGAAACAAATCATAGAGACAAAACTGAGAACTCCTTTATTTTGTCAAGTTTCAAAGAGCTACTACAAACCATGTTGGATTTAGAGTTCCAAATTCATCTATCTATATTGGAGAGAACAGTGAAACCTAAAAATAAAAACTGCTACGGAAAACGAACGCTTCAACCTAGAAGAAAAACATTTGGTGAGTCAAGAGGGATTTGTGTACCGATCATCACCACCAAGTATCATCAAGATTGGGTGAAAAAATATTTGCTGGTATTTCTGAAACTCGTAATTTCGTGGAAGCTTGGCAACCCCTCTCAATGAATGTGCTTTTCCACCGTCTGTGCCTCGGGCTACTTGAAGACGAAACAAACCGTAGAGACAAAACTGAGAACTACTTTATTTTGTCAAGTTTCAAAGAGCCACTACAAACCATGTTGGATTTAGAGTTCCAAATTCATCTATCTATATAGGAGAGAACAGAGTGAAACCTAAAAATAAAAACTGCTACAGTAAACAAACGCTTCAACTTAGAAGAACAAAATTTGGTGAGCCAAGTGGGATTTGTGGAATTGTCATTACCACCACGTATCATCAAGATGGGTTGAAAAAATATTTGCTGGTATTTCGGAAACTCGTAATTTCTTGGAAGCGTGGCAACCCCACTCAATGAAAGTGCTTTTCCACAGTCTATGCTTAGGGCTACTGAAAGCGTATACAAATCATGAAGACAAAACTGAGAACTCCTTTATTTTGTCAAGTTTCAAAGAGCTACTACAAACCATGTTGGATTTAGAGTTCCAAATTCATCTATGTATATAGGAGAGAACAGAGTGAAACCTAAATATAAAAATTGCTACTGTAGACGAACGCTTCAACCTAGAAGAACAAAATTTGGTAAGCCAAGTGGGATTTGTGTACCGATCATCACCACCAAGTATCATCTAGATTGGGTGAAAAAATATTTGCTGGTATTTCAGAAACTCGTTATTTCTTAGAAGCTTGTGAACCCCTCTCAATGAAAGTGCTTTTCCACAGTCTCTGCCTAGGGCTACTTGAAGAGGAAACAAACCATAGAGACAAAACTGAGAACTCCTTTATTTTGTCATGTTTCAAAGAGCCACTACAAACCATGTTGGATTTAGAGTTCCAAATTCATCTATCTATATTTCAGAGAACAGAGTGAAACCTAAACATAAAAACTGCTACTGTAGACGAACGCTTCAACCTAGAAGAACAAAATTTCGTGAGCCAAGTGGGATTTGTGTAATGATCATTACCACCAAGTATCATCAACATTGGGTGAAAAAAATATTTGCTGGTATTTCGGAAACTCGTAATTTCTTTAAAGCTTGGCAACCCCTCTCAATGAAAGTGCTTTTCCACAGTCAGTGCCTAGGGATACTTAAAGAGGAAAAAATCCATAGAGACAAAACTGAATCCTCCTTTATTTTGTCAATATTCAAAGAGCTACTACAACCCATGTTGGATTTAGAGTTTCAAATTCATCTACCTATATAGGAGAGAACAGAGTGAAAACTAAAAATAAAAATTGCTAATGTAAATGATCGCTTCAAACTAGAAGAACAAAATTTGGTGAGCCAAGTGGGATTTGTGGACTTGTCATTACCACCACGTATCATCAAGATTGGGTGAAAAATATTTGCTCGTATTTCGGAAACTCGTCATTTCTTGGAAGCTTGGCAACCCATCTCAATGAAAGTCCTTTTCCACAGTCTCTGCTTAGGGCTACTTGAAGCGGATACAAATCATAGAGACAAAACTGAGAACTCCTTTATTTTGTCAAGTTTCAAAGAGCTACTACAAACCATGTTGGATATAGAGTTCCAAATTCATCTTTCTATATAGGAGAGAACAGAGTGAAACCTAAATATAAAAATTGCTACTGTAGACGAATTCTTCAACCTAGAAGAACAAAATTTGGTGATCCAACTGGGATTTGTGTACTGATCATCACCACCAAGTATCATCAAGATTGGGTGAAAAAATATTTGCTGGTATTTCGGAAACTCGTTATTTCTTAGAAGCTTGGCAATCCCTCTCAATGAAAGTGCTTTTCCACCGTCGGTGCCTAGGGCTAATTGAAGAGGAAACAAAACATAGAGACAAAACTGAGAACTCCTTTCTTTTGTCAAGTTTCAAAGAGCTACTACACACCATGTTGGATTTAGATTTCCAGATTCATCTATCTATATACCAGAGAACAGAGTGAAACCTAAATATAAAAACTGCTACTGTAGATGAACGCTTCAACCTAGAAGAACAAAATATGGTGAGCCAAGTGGGAATTGTGTAATGATCATGACCACCAAGTATCATCAAGATTGGGTGAAAAAATATTTGCTGGTTTTTCGGAAACTCGTAATTTTGAAAGCTTGGCAACCCCTCTCAATGAGAGTGCTTTTCCACAGTCTCTGCTTATGGCTACTTGAAGCGGAAATAAATCATAGAGACAAAACTGAGAACTCCTTTATTGTGTCAAGTTTCAAAGAGCTACTACACACCATGTTCTATTTAGAGTTCCAAATTCATCTATCTATATTGGAGAGAACAGAGTGAAACATAAATATAAAAATTGCTACTGTAGACGAACGCTTCAACCTAGAAGAACAAAATGTGGTGACCCAAGTGGGATTTGTGTACTGATCATCACCACCAAGTATCATCAAGTTTGGGTGAAAAAATATTTGCTGGTATTTCGGAAACTCGTTATTTCTTAGAAGCTTGTCAACCCCTCTCAATGAAAGTGCTTTTCCACAGTCTGTGCCTAGGGCTACTTGAACAGGAAACAAACCATAGAGACAAAACTGAGAACTCCTTTATTTTGTCAAGTGTCAAAGAGCCACTACAAACCATGTTGGATTTAGAGTTCCAAATTCATCTATCTATATAGCAGAGAACAGAGTGAAACCTAAACATAAAAACTGCGACTGTAGACGAACGCTTCATCCTAGACAACAAAATTTGGTGAGCCAAGTGCGATTTGTGTACTGATCATTACCACCAAGTATCATCATCATTGGGTGAAAAAATATTTGCTGGTTTTTCGGAAACTCGTAATTTTGAAAGCTTGGCAACCCCTCTCAATGAGAGTGCTTTTCCACAGTCTCTGCTTATGGCTACTTGAACAGGAAACAAACCATAGAGACAAAACTGAGAACTCCTTTATTTTGTCAAGTGTCAAAGAGCCACTACAAACCATGTTGGATTTAGAGTTCCAAATTCATCTATCTATATAGCAGAGAACAGAGTGAAACCTAAACATAAAAACTGCGACTGTAGACGAACGCTTCATCCTAGACAACAAAATTTGGTGAGCCAAGTGCGATTTGTGTACTGATCATTACCACCAAGTATCATCATCATTGGGTGAAAAAAATATTTGCTGGTATTTCGGAAACTCGTAATTTCTTGAAAGCTTGGCACCCCCTCTCAATGAAAGTGCTTTTCCTCAGTCAGTGCATAGGGCTACTTAAAGAGGAAAAAATCCATAGAGACAAAACTGAGACCTCCTTTATTTTGTCAATATTCAAAGAGCTACTACAAACCATGTTGGATTTAGAGTTCAAGAAGCTACTACTACCAACCATGTTGGATTTAGAGTTCCAAATTCATCTATCTATATAGGAGAGAACAGAGTGAAACCTAAGTATAAAAATTGCTACTGTAGACGAACGCTTCAAACTAGAAGAACAAAATTTGGTGAGCCAAGTGGGATTTGTGTACTGATCATCACCACCAAGTATCATCAAGATTGGGTGAAAAAATATTTGCTGGTATTTCGGAAACTCGTTATTTCTTAGAAGCTTGACAACCCCTCTCAATGAAAGTGCTTTTCCACAGTCTGTGCCTAGGGCTACTTGAAGAGGAAACAAACCATAGAGACAAACTGAGAACTCCTTTATTTTGTCAAGTTTCAAAGAGCTACTACAAACCATGTTGGATTTAGAGTTCCAAATTCATCTATCTATATAGCAGAGAACAGAGTGAATCCTAAATATAAAAACTGCTCCTGTAGACAAACGCTTCAACCTAGAAGAAGAAAATTTGTTGAGCCAAGTGGGATTTGTGTACCAATCATTACCACCACGTATCATCAACATTGGGTGACAAAATATTTGCTGGTATTTCGGAAACTCGTAATTTCTTGGACGCTTGGCAACCCCTTTCAATGAAAGTGCTTTTCCACAGTCTCTGCGTAGGGCTACATGAAGCGGAAACAAATCATAGATACAAAACTGAGAAATCCATTACTTTGTCAAGTTGCAAAGAGCTACTACAAACCATTTTGGATTTAGAGTTCCAAATTCATCTATCTATATGAGAGAACAGAGTGAAACCTAAATATAAAAACTGCTACTGTAAACTAACGCTTCAACCTAGAAGAACAAAATTTGGTGAGCCAATTGGGATTTGTGTACTGATCATTACCAACAAGTGTCATCAAGATTGCGTAAAAAAATATTTGCTGGTATTTCGGAAACTCGTTATTTCTTAGAAGCTTGGCAACCCCACTAAATGTAAGTGCTTTTCCACAGTCTGTTCCTATGGGTACTTTAAGAGGAAACAAACCATCGGAGCCTAGGGCTAATTGAAGAGGAAACAAACCATAGAGACAAAACTGAGAACTCCTTTATTTTGTCAAGTTTCAAAAAGCTACTACAAACCATGTTGGATTTAGAGTTCCAAATTCATCTATCTATATAGGAGAGAACAGAGTGAAACCTAAAAATAAAAACTGCTACTGTAAACAAACGCTTCAACTTAGAAGAACAAAATTTGGTGAACCAAGTGGGATTTGTGGACTTGTCATTACCACCAAGTATCATCAAGATTCCGTGAAAAAATATTTGCTGGTAATTCAGAAACTCGTAATTTCTTGGAAGCTTGGCAACCCCTCTCAATGAAAGTGCTTTTCCACAGTCTCTGCTTAGGGCTATTGAAGCGGATACAAATCATAGAGACAAAACTGAGAACTCCTTTATTTTGTCAAGTTTCAAAGAGCTACTACAAACCATGTTGGATTTAGAGTTCCAAATTCATCTTTCTATATAGGAGAGAAAAGAGTGAAACCTAAATATAAAAATTGCTACTGTAGACGAATTCTTCAACCTTAAAGAACAAAATTTGGAGATCCAAGTGGGATTTGTGTACTGATCATCACCACCAAGTATCACCAAGATTGGGTGAAAAAAACATTTGCTGGTATTTCAGAAACTCGTTATTTCTTAGAAGCTTGGCAACCCCTCTCAATGAAAATGCTTTTCCAAAGTCTGTGCGTAGGGCTACTTGAAGAGGAAACAAACCATAGAGACAAAACTGAGAACTGCTTTATTTTGTCAAGTTTCAAAGAGCTACTACAAACCATCTTGGATTTAGAGTTCCAAATTCATCTATCGATATAGTAGAGAACAGAGTGAAACCTAAATATATAAACTTCTACTGTAGACGAACGCTTCAACCTAGAAGAACAAAATTTGGTGAGCCAAGTGGGATTTGTGTACCGATCATTACCACCAAGTATCATCAAGATTGGGTGAAAAAATATTTGCTGGTAATTCGGAAACTCGTAATTTCTTGGAAGCTTGGCAACCCCTCTCAATGAAAGTGCTTTTCCACAGTCTCTGCTTAGGGCTATTGAAGCGGATACAAATCATAGAGAAAAAACTGAAAACTACTTTATTTTTTCAAGTTTCAAAGAGCTACTACAAACCATGTTGGATTTAGAGTTCCAAATTCATCTATCTATATTGGAGAGAACAGAGAGAAACCTAAAAATAAAAACTGGTACGAAAACGAACGCATCAACCTAGAAGAAAAAAATTTGGTGAGTCAAGTGGGATTTGTGTACCGATTATTACCATCAAGTATCATCAATATTGGGTGAAAAAATATTTGCTGGTATTTCGGAAACTCGTAATTTCGTGGAAGCTTGGCAAACCCTCTCAATGAAAGTGTTTTTCCAACGTCTGTGCGTAGGGCTACGTGAAGAGGAAACAAACCGTAGAGACAAAACTGAGAACTCCTTTTTTTTGTCAAGTTTCAAAGAGCCACTACAAACCATGTTGGATTTAGAGTTCCAAATTCATCTATCTATATAGGAGAGAACAGAGTGAAACCTAAAAAAAAAACTGCTACTGTAAACGAATGCTTCAACTTAGAAGAACAATATTTGGTGAGCCAAATGGGATTTGTGGACTTGTCATTACCACCTCATATCATCAAGATTGGGTGAAAAAATATTTGCTGGTGTATTGGAAACTCGTAATTTTATAGAAGATTGGCAACCCCTCTCAATTACAGTGCTTTTCCACAGTCTGTGCGTAGGACTACATGAAGTGGAAACAAACCATAGAGACAAAACTGAGGACTCCTTTATTATGGCAAGTTTTAAAGATCTACTACAAACCATGTTGGATTTAGAGTTCCAAATTCATCTATCTATATAGGAGAGAACAGAGTGAAACCTAAAAATAAAAACTGCTACTGTAAAGGAACGCTTCAACCTAGAAGAAGAAAATTTGGTGACCCATGTGGGATTTGTGTACTGATCATTAGCACCAAGTATCATGAAGACTGGGTGAAAAAATATTTGCTGGTATTTCGGAAACTCGATATTTCTTAGAAGCTTGGCAAACCCTCTCAATGAAACTGCTTTTCCACCATTTGTGCCTAGGGCTTCTGGAAGAGGAAAAAAATCATAGAGACAAAACTGAGAACTCCTTTATTTTGTCAAGTTTCAAAGAGCTACTACAAACCTTGTTAAATTTAGAGTTCCAAATTCATCTATCTATATAGGAGACAACAGAGTGAAACCTAAAAATAAAAACTGCTACTGTAAACCAACACTTCAACCTAGAAGAATAAAATTTGGTGAGCCAAATGGGATTGTGGACTTGTCATTACCACCACGTATCATAAAGATTGGGTTAAAAAATATTTGCTGGAATTTCGGTAACTCGTAATTTCTTGGAAGCTTGGCAACCCTCTCAATGAAAGTGCTTTTCCACACTCACTGCTTTGGGCTACTTGAAGCGGAAACACACCATAGAGACAAAACTGAGAACTCCTTTATTTTGTCAACTTTCAAAGAGCTACTACAAACCATGTTGGATTTAGAGTTCCAAATTCATCTATCTACATAGGAGAGAACAGAGCGAAACCTAAAAAAAAAAAAAAAAAAACTGCTACTGTAGAAGAACGCATCAACTTAGAAGAACAATCATTGGTGAGCCAAGTGGGATTTGTGTACTGATCATTAACACCAAGTATCATCAAGATTGGGTGAAAAAATATTTGCTGGTATTTCGGAAACTAGTAATTTCATGGAAGCTTGGCAACCCCTTTCAATGAAAGTGCTTTTCCACTATCTGTGCTTAGGGCTACTTGAAGAGGAAACAAACCATAGAGACAAAACTGAGAACTCCTTTATTTTGTCATGTTTCAAAGAGCTACTACAAACCATGTTGGATTTAGAGTTTCAAATTCATCTATCTATATAGCAGAGAACAGAGTGAAACCTAAATATAAAAACTGCTACTGTAGACGAACGCATCAACCTAGAAGAACAAAATTTGGTGAGCCAAGTGGGATTTGTGTACCGATCATTACCACCATGTATCATCAACATTGGGTGACAAAATATTTGCTGGTATTTCGGAAACTCGTAATTTTTTGGATGCTTGGCAACCCCTTTCAATGAAAGTGCTTTTCCACAGTCTTTGTTTAGGGCTACATGAAGCGGAAAAAAATCATAGATACAATCCTGAGAACTCCTTTACTTTGTCAAGTTTCAAAGAGCTGCTACAAACCATCTAGGATTTAGATTTCCAAATTCATCTCTCTATATAGAAGAGAACAGAGTGAAACCTAAATATTAAAACAGGTACTGTAGACGAACGCTTCAACCTAGAAGAACAGAATTTGGTGAGCCAAGTGGGATTTGTGTACCGATCATTACCACCAAGTATCATCAAGATTGGGTGAAAAAATATTTGCTGGTATTTCGGAAACTCGTAATTTCTTGGAAAGAGCTACTAAAAACCATATTGGATTTAGAGTTCCAAATTCATCTATCTATATAGGAGAGAACAGAGTGAAACCTAAATATAAAAACTGCTACTGTAAACGAACGCTTCAACCAAGAAGAACAAAATTTGGTGAGCCAAGTGGGATTTGTGAACTGATCATTACCACCAAGTGTCATCAAGATTGCGTGAAAAAATATTTGTTGATATTTCGCAAACTCGTTATTCCTTAGAAGCTTGGCAACCCCACTCAGTGAAAGTGCATATCCACAGTCTGTTCCTAGGGGTACTTGCAGAGGAAACAAACCATAGAGACAAAACTGAGAACTTCTTTATTTTTCAAGTTTCAAAGAGCTACTACAAACCATGTTGGATTTAGAGTTCCAAATTCATCTATCTATATAGGAGAGAACAGAGTGAAACCTCAAAATAAAAACTGCTACTGTAAACGAACGCTTCAACCTAGAAGAACAAAATTTAGTGAGCCAAGTGGGATTTGTGGACTTGTCATTACCACCACGTATCATCAAGATTGGGTGAAAAAATATATGCTGGTATTTCGGAAACTCGTAATTTTTTGGAAGCTTGGCAACCCCTTTCAATGAAAGTGCTTTTCCACAGTCTCTGTTTAAGGCTACTTGAAGCGGAAACAAATCATAGAGACAAAACTGAGAACTCCTTTATTTTGTCAAGTTTCAAAGAGCTACTACAAACCATGATGGATTTAGAGTTCCAAATTCATCTATGTATATATTAGAGAATAAAGTAAAACCTAAA